>NW_004444020.1:11843815-11847958 GCF_000243295.1 Trichechus manatus latirostris
TTGTGAATTTATTTTAGCATTTTGTTCCTGTATTATTTTCTTGAATTTCTTCCATTTTTTGTCTGTATTTTCCATGAATTTTTTTGCCTTTTCCATGAATTTGTCTATTTTTTCCTTATTTTTGTCTGCTTTTTGTTTCAACTCTTAGATAATGCTGAATGTTAGAGATTTGAATTCCCTATCAAGCAGTTATAGTGCATTTTCTTCTACCGGAAAGTCATGTGATGTTTTATTTTGGATGGCTACTGGAACCATCCTGTCCTGTTTTTGTGTATGCTTTGATATTTTCTGCTGTCTTTGGGGCATTCAGTAGTTATTTTCCTCATTTATTGACTGTGGATTTGTTTGTTTTGTCCTGCTTTTTTGTTTTATTTAGTTATGTCTGAGCAGGCGGGGTGTGCATTCTTTGTTGTTTGCTTGTCTGTGGACACGATATTGTTCACCTACTTCTCCAATGGGCAGGGTCAGCCACTCAGGTATGGTACAGCAGGACAGGTCAAGCTGAAGGGAAGTTGCTGGGATGGGTTTTTGTGGCACATACTAGGGCTGACAGTGCAGACTGGAATGAGTGCAGGGCAGGTTCCAGTAGGCTGTGCCTGTGCTGCTTGGGAGTGTGATGTTCAGTGCTCACTGCAGGTAGGCAGGAAGGAGGGAGGAGATTGTGATATGTAGAGCTAAGATGGGTATGGGAAAGAGGAGAGACAAACAGGGGCCAAAAACATACACACAAACAAAAAAGAGTGCTAAGAGAGCTTGCTATTGGAGTGGAGAGATGAGAGACTAAGAAATGGGGAAAAACAAAAATGATAAAAAAGAAAAAGGGTACAAGAACAAAATGAATAAAATGAGAAACTGGAAATGAAGAAAGACAAAAAGGGAATAAGAGAGAGAAGAAAACAAAACTAAGAAAGAAACAAAAAAATACCAAAAAAAAAAACTAGAAAAACAAGAAAAAGAAATGCTGCCAGGGATGTCCCTGTGCATCTGTGCAGAGTATGGGAGTAGCTTCCAAGATTCATGGTACTGCCCGGCTAGAAGGGGCTCCCAAGCCATGAAAAGAAAAAGAAAACAAACAAATCAAAACAGAACAAATTAGAGCAACAACAAAAAAAAGCCCCAGGGGTCCCACCAGCATGGTGGCACGGGCCAGGAAGCAGTTTCACAGTCAAGCAGTGTTTCACAGCCTTTCATGAAGAAGCAAAGATGGCACACAGAGCCAGGTATTTGAGAGAAAGGAGGGAGAGGTGGTGAGAGGTAAGGAAAATAATCCAAAGAAGCAGAAAAAAGGAACACCAGCTGCAAGCAAATGGCACTCGGGAGCCAGCCAGTGTGGGTGGGTGGAATCCAGTTAACACCAGGGTGAAGCCAATGTTTCCTGGCCAAGAGACTGTGGGCGCAGGAAGCAGAGGAGGCTGAGTGGGGGTGAAGAAGAGTGGGGGTGGGAGAGCATATATAGCTGGTTACTGGTTGTTCTGTCTCCTGCTGGAAGCTCTGTGAAGCTGCTTTCTCATACCCCTTGTTCCTTGATCTCTGATAGGAGTCCAAGATGGTGGATCTGTGCTGCAGTAGCTGATAGGGGACCTCTGCATGTACTTCTTGCTCTCTGTTCTCGGTCAGTTTCTTATTACATTTAGTGCTTGGCTGAGTTCTTAATCTCTTCATTTGATGCCTACTGTTTCAGGATTCAGGTATGGCTCTGTTTGGCTTAGTTTTTCAGATCTTTGCTGTGGAGGGACGGCGTGCTGCTTCTGACTATAGCGTCACATTGTCCGGAATTCTTCCCCACTGGGAATTTTGAAGTTTTGTAGTAGGAAAAACAAAAAGAGAGAAGTTGTTTGGAGTCAACTGCAAATGAGCTTCATTTTCAAAAGTCCACATCTATGGAGACAGTCAAGGGGTGAGGAGAAGAAAAAGAAAAGGAGAGGGTATAGGAAAAGGAAGATAAAGAGGGAAAGGAGGAGGAGGAAAGAGAAAAAGAGGAGAAGGGGGAGGAGAGGGAGAGGTCCTGAGACTGGAAGGTTGTTTTTCCATGGGTTGGGGGACCCATGCTTGTTGGTGCACAAAGCCCTGAAAATAACAGGACTCCAGATAGATTGACTGTGGGCTTTCATACTTTCAGCACTGAGTCCTGTGTCCTTGCCAGTGACAGAGAAGGTTCCTGTGGCCAAGCCTAGTGTGGAGGGATGGGAAACAGCCAATACAGTTGGCAGAGCTGCTGCCTTTGAACACATCTGGTGGGTCTGCACAGTGCGGGTCTGGGCAAAACCATGAGGCCTACAGACAAAAGGTCTCGTCCCATGAGCTTCTGGGGCTGCAGAGCCCTGGGGCCCTATTCCTGTCAAGGGAGGGAATGGACCCTCAATCCGTGAAAAGCAACCTTTCTTAGTCCTCAGGTTTTGTAGAGCAATTCACAGCTATTCAATACCTTCCAGTTACTGGGTTTCTGTTCTGTGTAATTTTTATCTACTTGATATTTAATAAAAATAATTTGAAACAATAAATTATTTTTTAAATCATAGAAGTCTACAGAAATTGTATCAAGATGGCACATAGAAAACATATATCTGCCTGTCCTTCCACAAATCCTTAAAAATAACAACAACCAACAAAACACACACATAATAGCAGTGGAAAACAAGAAGCAGTCCTAGTAGTAACCAGAAAGTATTAATACTTCTTGAAAGGCAAAACTTAGATGGACTTGGGCTGATAGAAGTAATACTAGTCAATGACACTCAACTGGGGATGAATGTAAAACATAGCACAACCCAAGGGTGCTCCAAGCTCAAAGGTAGCTGGGACAGGGAGCAGAAAGAGGTGACAATCAGGATGGTTGTTAGGGGTACAATATTTGGGGTACAATATTTGGAGCAACCAGGGGAGTGTGTCCCTCTTACCCATCCCTTCTGCCAAGCATCAAGCAGCAGAAACATCAGCCTCCAAGCTGAAGCAGGAAGCTTAGACCAAAGAAGCCTAAGAAGACGAGTCCTGATATTCTTGCCTGTAGTGCATGTCATTTTCACATAATTCTCCTCCTCCGTACTCATCCTGATTCCCTCCCTCCAAAAAGAGATTACTAGAAGTAGGTTGATGGTACATGGTAAACACAAACAACATCTCCAGATCCATACACAGGGGATCTCAAAAACAAAGAAAAGCACCCACCAAAGAATCATTAGTATATAAAATACAGGCCCCAAACTCAACAAATAGTAACAACATCTAAAGAAGTAGAATTACGAGGCAATCAGAAAACAACTTTAAAAGAATGCCCTCAGAGGAATATGCATATTGAATTTCACTGATTCATTAACTATTAACTAATTCACTAAGCTACCATTAAAAAAATAGACAAAGGTCTTGAAAATAAAAAATATGGTTGTCAAAATTTTAAAACTCAATTGTATGGACTAAATTCCAGGGATAGCAAAACTGAGGAGTAAATTACTGTGCTAAAAGACTGTTCCAATTTCTTCAAAATTCAGGACAGAAGTGTAAATGAACAGAAAGCACAAAAGAATAATTAAGAGATACGTGGATTTAGAAATTCCAGTATTTGTCTAATAGACATTTCAGAAGACCTGAACAGAGGAAATGTCTTAAAGAGTACGTCAAAATATCCAACTACATGAATGATTTTTTTCCCTGAGAGAAAAAGGGAAGAAAGGAGAGCCTGATCGTCAGCAAGCTGGTCATCACTAAGTGCAACTGACTGTTGGACCCCAGGCGACTGTCCAAGAAGCTTCATGAAGTGCAACTTGTGGCATTCCGTCTGGGGCAGGAGGGTGCATATGCATGAGCATGGAGGAGCATCCCAGGAAAGGCCCAGGGCAGAAGGCAGGAAGAGCCCAATGCGAGCATGAGATGGGCATGTCAGTTACATCTGCATAGAGTCCATGGGAGCCCTGCAGAGCTGGTCACCACAGTGGAGGCTGGAAAAAGAAAGAGGTGAGTTCAAGAAAGCCTGAACTGGGAGTTCCGGCAAAATCGCGCTCTAGGCAGAAGCACCACGCCGTCCCTCCACAGCAAAGATCTGAAAAACTAAGACGAACAGAGAATACAACAATCCTGAAACCCTAAAACATCAAATGAAGAGATAAAGAACTCAGCCAAGCACCAAATGGAGTGAGAAAACTGACAGAG
>NW_004444020.1:11856917-11861843 GCF_000243295.1 Trichechus manatus latirostris
AAAAAAAAAAAGGTTGAGAAGTTAGAGGGTTACTGTGTTGTGGGGTTGTTAACCAATGTCATAAAACAACATGTGTACTTCTGTTTCATGAGAAACTATGTGTTCTGTAAGCCTTCACCTGAAGTACAATAAAATATATATAAACAAAACAAAACAAAAATATCCAAGTAAAGTTATTGATTTATCTGTTTTCCCCTATGGTTTATTGGTGGTACAGACAGGTAAGCACTCACTGCTAACTGAAAGATTGGAGGTTCGAACCCACTCAGTGGCTCCATTGCAGAAAGACTTGGAGATCTGCTTTGGTAAAGATTGCAACCAAGAAAACCTTATAGGGCAGCTCTACTCTATCACAGAACAACAACTTTATATACGTATGTCTTTAACTACATGTGCATATATAATCTTTAGGTAGTATAGATGTATTATTTCTTTTTAGTTTTATTATTTTTCTTTTTATCAAATATATCTATAATGACTGCTCTTCAGTAAAGTCAACATTTAGAGCTGTTTCTTTTTCTTATTTTAAATTTCCAAATTATATAGTACATATAATAAAACACATTTTATTATAACATTTATAATTTCCTGATATTCTTTTTTATTCTTTATTATTCCTTCTCCTAGGATACAGTGTTCTTTTTTCTCTTTATGAGTTTTCTTCCCTTAAAATATATTTAATGTCATGTTAAAATTGCCAGTCTGATTTCTTTTGGTTCATATTTGCCTGTAATATCTTCTTCAATACCTTCATTTCCATCAATACCATTTTCTTCAATGCCTTCATATCTTTCTGTTTAAAATGTTTTATTCTGATTAATATATTATTTGATTTAAGAAAATCCATTCTAAGAGTGTGTTTTTTGATTGGTGAATTTAATCTAATTTTGAGATAATAGGGGTCCCTGGGTAGTACAAATGGTTAACATGCTTGGCTACTAACTGAAATGTTGGAGGTTTGAGTCCACCCAGAGGTGCCTCAGAAGAAAGACCTGGTGATCTACTTCCAAAATATTAGCCAGTAAAAACGCTATGGAGCACAGTTCTACTCTGACACACATGCGGTTGCCATGAGTTGGAGTCGACTTGATGTAACTGGTTTCTGGTTTGTGACAGTCAGATTACTGTAATTACTACTAACAACAAAAAAAACTTCAAAAGAAAAATAGGAAATATAAAAATAATACAAAAAACTTATAAAGGAAGAAATTAATAGAGAACACTGAAAACAAACACAAAGAGCTTAAGCAGATTCTTTAAAAATATTAGTAAAATTTCCAAACCCATCAAAACTGATTAAAAAACAAAGAGAGAAAATGTTAAGCAAAATGCAGGGTGAAAAAGAAGAAATAATTACAGTTATGACAAACTAAAATTTTTTTAAATTATAAACAATACATATGGCAATAACAGATAAAGTTTTGGAAAGAATATATAGTGCCAAATGTGGTTTTAAAAAAACCTAGAAATAAAATAACCATTAGTTTGAAATTATATAATTAAAAACTACTCTTGTTCCCACTTACCACTTCAACCACCAAAAAAAACTGAGGCTTAGGTGACTTTAAGATGTCAACACAATTTAAGAAATTGTTAAACTCCATATATACAAGTTGTTCCAGAAAACAGAAAGAGGGAAGGCTGTCTAACTCATTTTATGAAGCTGTGTAAAAAGCCAGTTAATGACCTTATAAGAAGAAGAAGAAAAAAAAAAAAAAAAGACCTTCAATAAAAATTTGTATCTGATGACTAGATAAACTAATTATGGTACATACACACAGTGGAATACTAAGCAACAATAAAGAACAGCAATGAATCTGTGAAACATCTCACAATATGGATGAATCTGGAAGGTATTATGCTGAAATAGATAAGTGGTAACTTTGGTGAAGGGTAAGACAATACACAATACTGGGGAAGTCAGCACAACTTGTCCAAGGCAAGGTCATGGAAGCTCTATAGAAACATCCAAACTCCCTGAGGAATCGAATTACTGGGCTGAGGGCTGGGCACATGGTCTCGGGGAACATCTAGCTCCACTGGCATAACATAGTTTATAGAGAAAATGTTCTACTTCCTACTTTGGTGAGTAGCATCTGGGGTTTTAAAACCTTGTGAGCAGCCATCTCAGATACTCCACTGGTCCCACCCCATCTGGAGCAAGAGAGAATGAAGAAAACCAAAGACAAAAGGGAAAGATTAGTCCAAAGGACTAATGGGCCACAAGTATCGCAGCCTCTACCAGACTGAGTCCAGCACAACTAGACAGTGCCCAGCTACCACCACCAACTCTGAGAGGGATCACAATAGAGGGTCCCGGATAGAGCTGGAGAAAAATGTAGAACAAGATTCAAACTCATGAAAAAAGACCAGACTTACTGGTCTGACAAAGAATGGAGTAATTCCAAGAGTATGGCGCCCTTTTATCTCAATACTGAAGTCACTCCTGAGGGTCACCCTTCAGCCGAAGATTAGACAGGCCCATAGAACAAAACAAGACTAAATGGGCACACCAAGGCAGGGGCAAGGATGAGAAGGCAAGAGGGGACAGGAAAGCTGATAATGGGGAACCCAAAGTCGAGAATGGGAGAGTGTTGACAAGTCATGGAGTTGGCAACCAATGTCACAAAACAATATGTGTATTAATTGTTTAATGAGAAACTAATTTGCTCTGTAAACTTTCTTCTAAAGCACAATTAAAAAAATGTTCGTATCTTAATCCAAAGGTGTATTTAAAAGAATACATTATGTTGAACTGTAATTTTAAAAGTTAACTAATACATTCTACACATTAATGCACTAAAAGAGAAAACTACATAATTGTGTCATTAAGTGCAAAAAAATACAGCCTAGCTGTTTATGATAAAAAAAATTCTCAGAAAACTGAGAAAGAACTCCCTTGCTTCTCTTGACAATATCTATAGAGTAAAACAGAGTAAGCATCATACTTCATGGAAACACTTTAGACATGCTCTCTTTAATATCAGCATCCAAATAAAGATATCCATTATCACTGCTTTAACTAAGGCCAATCTACTACTAACTTACAGAATAAGACAAGAAAAAGAAGGGAAGAAAGTAAACTTTCACTGTTTGCAGATGATTTGATTATCTGCATGAAAATGCAACCAAATTTGATAAGCTATAGAAATACAGTAAAATCTGTGAGAGCCAGAACTCAACGGAACTGGCTTGTTTTTCTGGGTCTCACAAGTTTTCCACCTTTGACAAGGTGCAGTCTTACCACTTTTCTATCATTTATTTTAGTGTAAAATATTTGAGGTTTCCTTTTCTGACAGGTTCCCACCATATACACATTCCGTGTTTTGCAGGTTTTACTGTAATAAGAGTTTAGCTGGTTTCCAAATGCAAGATCAATCTCCAAAAAGCAATACTATTCTCTATATCGGCAATAACAAACTAAACCAAATAGAAAACAAGATACCACTTCCAGCAACATGGCGCTCTAAGCAGAAACACCACACCATCCCTCCACAGCAAAGATCTGAAAAACTAGTCCAAACAGAAAACAGCAATCCTGAAACCCTAAGCAACAAACGAAGAGATAAAGAACTCAGCCAAGCACCAAATGGAGTGAGAAACTGAGAGTGAGGAGACATACATGCAGAGGTCCTCTATCAGCTAATGCAGCACGGATCCACCATCTTGAACTCCTATCAGAGACCAGTGAACATGGGGTAAGAGAAAGCAGCTTCAAGGGGTTTCCAGCAGGAGAAGGAACAACTGGTAAACAGCGATATAGGCTTTCCCAACCTCCACCATTCCTCACCCCCACTCAGCCTCCTCTGCTTCCCATGGCCACAGTCTCTTGGCTGGGAAGCACCAGCTGTTTGGATTCCACCTGCCCGCACTGGCCGACTCCCTGACTGCCATTTGTTGGCTGCTGGTGTTGCTTTTTTCCACTTCTTTTGATTTCTTCCTTACCTCTCACTACCTTCCCCTCCTTTCACTCAAATACCTGGATCCGTGCACCATCTTTGCTTCTTCCTGAGGGGCTGTGGAGCTCCACTCGAGTGGGAAACTGCTTCCTGGTCCATGATGCCATGCTGGTGGGATGCCAGGGCTTTTGTTTGTTTGTTTTGAATTGTTTGTTTGGTTTCTTTTTCTTTTCTCCAGTTGGGAGCCTGTTCTGGCCAGGCAGTGCTGCACAGTTTGGGACCTACACTCTCAGCTTGTGTAGATGCACAGAGGGATCCCTGAGAGCATTTCTGTTTTGTTTTTTTTTTTGGAGTTTTTCTTGTCCATTTTTTATTTGTTTTCTTTTCCCTCTTTTTACCTTTTTGTCTTTCTTTTCATTACTCAGTTTCTCGACTCTCTATACCTTCCTTCTCTTCCTGTCCCCTGAGTACCTGGTGCTGAGTGCCACCTCGATGTCTTCTAGCTAGGCTTTACTTCACCACCTGGGAACAACTTCCCCAGACCTAATAGCTGCACCGGTGGGATCCCTGGAAGCTTTTCTTTTTTTCTTTCTAATTTTTATTTATTCATTCTTTCCTTTTTCATTCTTCCCCTTTTTGTTTTTCTCCATTTCATAGTCTCTCATCTCGCCACTACAGTAGCAAGCTCCCTTAGCACCCTTTTTTGTTTCTGTGTATGTCTTTGGCTCCTGTTCCTCTTTCCTCTCTCTCACCTTTCACATACCCGTCTTAGCTCCACACATCACAAGCCCCCCCCATCCTGCCTACCTACACCATGCACTTAACATTACACCACCAAGCAACACAGGCATGGTCTACCGGAACCTTCCTTGCACTGATTACCAACCTGCCCTGGTGGCTGTAGTAAGTGCCACAAACAACCCATCCCAGCAACTCTTCTTCAGCTAGACCCGCCCTGCTGTACCATATCTGAGTGACTGACCCTGCCAATTGAAGGAGGTAAAAAGTATCGTGCCCACAGATGAGC
>NW_004444020.1:11862289-11863383 GCF_000243295.1 Trichechus manatus latirostris
GAAATGGAAAGTGCCATAGAAGGGCTGAGGAGCAGGTTTGAAATGATGGAAGATAGGATCAGCGAAATTGAAGACAAACACTTGGATACAACTCTGAGGAAAAATCAGAAAAAAGAACAAAGAAAAATGAAGAGACCCTGAGAATTATGTGGGATACAATCAAAAGCAAAAATTTGCAAGTGATCAGAGTTCCAGAACAAGGGGAGAAAACAGAAAACAGAGAGGATCATTGAAGAATTGCTGACAGAAAACTTCCCCAGTATCATGAAAGATGAAAACCTGGCCATCCAAGAAGCTCAACAAACCCCATATAGGGTAGACCCCAAAAGCAAATCACTAAGGCATATCATAATCACACTTACCAACACCAAAGACAAACAAAGAATCCTGAGAGCAGCTCAGGAAAAATAAAAGTCACATACAGAGGAGAAACAATAAGACTAAGCTCAGATTATTCGGCAGAAACCGTGCAGGCAAGAAAGCAGTGGGATGATATATATAAAACCTTGAAAGAAAAAATTGCCAGCCAAGCATAATATATCCTGCAAAACTCTCGTTCAAATATGATAGTGAAATTAGGTCATTTCCAGATAAACAGAAATTAAGGGACACCAAACCAAACTTACAAGACTTATTCAAGGGAGTCCTTCGATCTGAGAACAAGCAACATCAGACCACAGGCTGAATATAGGACACAGGATTGTACTAGCCAGGTACCAACCTAGGAAATGAACCCTTAAGGAATACCCAAAACCAAAAGAATTACAACTGGGAGCCAGAGAGGTTAATCTGTAAATGACAACAGCATCAAAACAATAAAAGAGGGAATAAACGGTGTAGGTATAGAACCTTCTAATGGAGAGGAAGACAAGGTGATACCAAGTAATAATAGACTGGTTCAAACCTAGGAAGATAAGGGTAAATTTCAAGGTAGCAACAAAGAAAGTTAACAAAACTACTCACCAAAATAAAGAGGAAAAACATAAAGTCTCAGTAAAAACAAAACCTACAAAAACAAAAGAAATGAAAAGAAAATCCACGACAAAAGGAATTCAGCACAGGAGAGTAAGAGGAACAAAGAAAACGTCAGCACC
>NW_004444020.1:11865294-11912784 GCF_000243295.1 Trichechus manatus latirostris
AGTAGCAGGATACAAGATAAACATACAAAAATTGGTTGGATTGCTATACACCAATAAAGAGAACGATGAAAAGTAAATCAGCAAAGCAATACAATTTACAATAGCCCCTAAAAAAATGAAATACTTAGGAATAAATCTAACCAGGGATGTAAAAGACCTATACAAAGAAAACTACAAAACACTATTGCAAGAAACCCAAAGGAGTCTACATAAATCAAAAAACATCCCATGCTCATAGATAGGTAGACTCAACATAGTGAAAATGACAATTCTACCCAAAGCAATTTACAAGTACAGTGCAATCCCGATCCAAATACCAACCATATTCTTTAAAGAAATGGAAAAACTAATCATTAACTTTATATGGAAAGGGAAGAAGCTCCAGATAAGTAAAGCCCTATTGAAGAAGAAGAATAAAGTAGGAGGACTCGCATTACCTGACTTCAGAACCTACTATACAGCTACAGTAGTCAAAACAGCCTGGTGCTGGTACAATGATAGATACATTGACCAGTGGAACAGAACTGAGAACCCAGATGTAAATCCATCCACCTACAGTCACCTGATCTTCAACAAGGGCCCAAATTCCATCAGATGGGGAAACGATAGCCTTTTTAACAAATGGTCCTGACAAAACTGGATGTCCATCTGCAGAAAAATGAAACAGGACCCATACCTCACACCATACACAAAAACTAAGTCAATTTGGATCAAAGACCTAAATATAAAGCCAAAAACTATAAAGTTCATAGAAGAAAAAATAGGACCAACGCTACGGCATTAACAGGATACAAACCATAACCGACAACACACAAACCCCAGAAGATAAGCTAGATTTACTGGGATCTTCTAAAAATCAAACACTCATGCTCAACAAAAGACTTCACCAAAAGAGTAAAAAGAGAATCTACAGGAGTGGGAAAAAATTTTTGGACATTACAAGTCAGACAAAGGTCTAATCTCTAAAATCTATAAAAAAATCCAACACCTGTACAACAAAAAGACAAATAATCCAATTAAAAAAATGGGCAAAGGAAATGAACAGACACTTCACCAAAGAAGACATTCAAGAGGCCAACAGACACATGAGGAGATGCTCGCGTTCACTAGCCATTAGAGAAATGCAAATTAAACCACAATGGGATACCATCTCACCCCGGCATTACTGGCACGAATCAAAAACACTGGAAATAACAAATGTTGGAGAGGCTGCAGGGAGATTGGAACTCTTACGCACTGCTGGTGGGAATGCAAAAGGATACAACCATTTTGGAAAATGATATGGTGCTTCCTTAGAAAGCTAGAAATAGAAATACGATACGATCCAGCAATCCCACTCCTAGGAATATATCCTAGAGAAATAAGAACCATCACACGAATAGACATATGCACACCCATATTCATTGCAGCACTGTTCACAGTAGCAAAAAGATGGAAACAACCTAGATGCCCATCAACAGATGAATGGATAAACAAACTATGATACATACACACAATGGAATATTATGCAACAATAAAGAACAGTGATTAATCTGTGAAGCATCTCATAACATGGGTGAAACTGGAGGACATTATGCTGAGTGAAATAAGTCAATCACAAAAGGACAAATATTGTATGAGACCTCTACTGTAAGAACTCATGTAAAAGTTTACACACAAAAAGAAACAATCTTTGTTGGTTACCAGGGATGAGAGGGCTGTTGGGGGAGGGGGAACTAAATAGGCAATAGATAAGTGGTAACTTTGGTGAAGAGTAAGACAGTACACAATACTGGGGAAGCCAGCACAGCTTGTACAAGGAAAGGTCATGGAAGCTCCATATACACATGCAAACTCCCTGAATGACTGAATTGCTGGGCGGAGGGCTGTGGGGACCATGGTCTCGGGGAACACCTAGCTCAATTTGCATAACACAGTTTATAAAGCCAATGTTCTACATTCTACCCTGGTAAGTAGCGTCTTTGGTCTTAAAATCCTGTCAGCAGCCATCTAAGATACTCCACTGGTCTCACCCCTTCGGGAGCAAGGGAGAATGAAGAGAACAGGATACAAGGAAAAGATTAGTCCAAAGGACTAATGGACCACAGCTACCAACACCCCCACCAGACTGAATCCAGTATAGCTAGATGGTGCCTGGCTACCACTATTGACTGCTCTGACGGGGATCACAACAGAAGGTCTTGACAGAGCTGGAGAAGGATGTAGAAAAAAATTCTAACTCACAAAAAGAGACCAGATTTACTGGCCTGATAGACTGGAGAAACTCCGAGAGTATGGCCCCCAGACACCCTTTTAGATCAGTGGTGAAGTCACTCCCTAGGTTCACTGTTCAGCCAGGGATTGGACAGCCTCATGAAACAAAACAGGACTAATGAGGCGTAGCACTCCAGGAACAAGGACTAGAAGGCAGGAGGGGACAAGATAGCTGGTAAGGGAACCCAAGGTTGAGAAGAGACAGTTTTGACATGTCGTGGGGTTGTTAACCATTGTCATAGGGCAATATGTGTACTAACTGTTTAATGAGAAACTATTTGTTCTGTAAATCTTCATCTAAGGCCAAAAAAAAAAAAAAAGGAATTATCTATGTGAGATCAAATTGACAACAGCGACTCTAAAGGTTTGATGGGAAGCCTAGGCGGCAGTGAGTTGAAGATAATGCTGATTTGGAAAAGGATAGTGAGAATAGCCGCACAACTGGAAAAATGGAATTGATGCCACTGAATTGTACATGTAGAAACTTTTGAAATGGTGTAATTTTGGCTATGTATATTTTCACCAGAAAAAAATGTCCTCCAAGGTCAAGAAGGGAGAGTGTTAACATGTCGTGGGGTTATTAACCAATGTCATAAAACAATATGTGTACTGACTGTTTAATGAGAAAGTATTTGTTCTGTAAACCTTCATCTAAAGTACAATAAAAAAAAAATTCCCAGTGAGGAGGAAGTCCAGAACTGAAAAACCAAAGGCCTGGCTATCCTGCCTGTGAGAGGCAAAGGTAAAGACGAGTAACCTTAGTTTCTCTAATACTCTCTTGCCACCCTACTGTTACTGTTATCGTTGCCTTGGATATGGGCCTCACAACTGCCCAAGCCCACCCTCTTCATGAACACAGGCTGCTACTAGAAGCAGGAGGGAACTCTGGCCTGGCCTAGCCCTGCCCCTTAGTCTACTGTAGTCTGTTCCACGTCCAGTCACTCAGGTATCGTGCCCTTCTAACCAGGACTGGTCTACCCCTCATCTCTCTCCTGGGGTTCTGAAGGGTACATCAGGGATTAAGCAGGGAGTAGGCCTGTATAGAGGAAAGGGAAGGGAAGAAGAGAAAAGAGGGACTAGCCTGAGGGAAAGGGACCAGGCTGGAAAGACCTCTGGCCTGGGAAGACCCCTGGGCTGGGAAGACCCCTGGGCCTCAGTGTCTTCTGGCCTTTCCTTCTGTGACAGACAGACAGCCCTTGGCAACACTTGAGACACTGGAGGAAGACTTCTCATGTAGGCAGAGGAGGCAAGCTTTTGTTTGTGTAGTTTGAGTCCTGGGGCTGTCTACTCACCAAATGTCTGCAAGTCTAACCCAAGATCCTTCGTGGAGTCGGGCCTGTCCTCTCCTCAGACATAAGCATTTTGAGAGGGGGAGGTGAGGAAATCTTTACGTAACCCTTTTGTAGGGGGAAGAAATATGACAGTTCTGAGATTTCCACTGAGTCAGGGACATTGATGGGGTCTGAAGAGGTGAGAGGAGCCAGGGTCACACCTCCCCAATTTAGCCCTCTCCCCACCATCCTGGGCAGGATGCTGTACCTAGAAATGGCGAAAGGAGGTTATGGCCAGGGCTTCACTAGCAGAGTTCTCAGAGGTCCAAGGCGACCAGACCTCTGAGTCAGCAATGGCCCCTTGACTATCCATCACCGCAAATAATGGCCAGATTTTCGGGGGTCGAGGCCTCTATTCTGTGGCTGCTCCTGCAAGGCTCAGAGGTTCATGAAGCCATTCAGCACAGGCCACACTGTTGGTGCTTCCCACTCACATGGTACACAGGGAACTCCTCAAGGAACTCAAGGGCCATGGCTCCCATTTACCTGTCCTTTGGTCCCCTAAGCCCAAGGCAGGTCCCTGGTACACTGTGGCAGGTGTTTGGTGCCTGAGGAAGCTCAGCCATCAGGAAGTGTTTGCTGAGCCCAGCTGTTGGTGAGCTCTGGGCCATGGGAAACATAGGGCAGAAGCCCCAAGGTGGCCTCTGGAGCCAGAACTGGGCCCAAGGATGCCCTTTCTCAGGTTCAGCCTCATCAAGACCCCTGGCCTGCTTCCATCGCTCTGCTGTCCCAGACCTGCACCTAGGGACAGCCTGGACAGGGTGCATGGGAACATGAGGCTGTCCTGGGTTGTGTTTGCCTCAGCTAATCTGAAGAATGCCCTTGTTTCCCTTTTGGTTTGGGAAGTCCTTAGCAGCTCTCCTGCATGTCGACAGAGCAGGGCGGAGGCCGTGGGAGACAGACAGCAATGATTTCCTTTTTTGCTTTCCTTCCACTTGTTTCTGTTACCTCCTGGCCTCCATTTCAGCTTCTCCCCAAAGTTTCTAGCAGCCGTGGAAATAAATGTCGTGAATTTTGGATACTTTAACCATCTCTTCTCTCCATGAATCTCCTCACAGTAGGCAGTACCTGGGCGGGTGTGTTATCGACATTTTATAGATGAACCTGGACCTCAGAGAGACTAAGTTAGTGCTTGTGGCCACACAGCAATTGAAAGTAGAACCAGAGTAGAATCCAGGGCCCCCACACCCCAACTCCAAGCGCTGATCTCTGGTCAGGACACTGATCTCACAGGACAGCCATCGTCTGTTACTTGGCATCTCCTTTCTTAGACTATGAGCTCCTTGAGGGAGCAATATTCATCCTTGTATTCCCGGGCCTGTCCCAGGGTCTAGAAACAGAAGACACTCAGTGGATATTTGTTCAGAGAATGAATGGTGGACCTGAATCTCCTACTATGTGCCAGGCACTCTACTACATAATCTTTAATTTTCACAATAACCTTGAGAGGTAGCTCTTATTTTCCCTATTCCATAGATGGAACCACTAGCCCTCAGAGAAGTTAAGTAAGTTGCCAAAAGTTACAGAGCTGACAAGTGACTGAGATGAGATTCGAACTCAGGTCGTCTGACTCCAGAACCCATGCTACCTCCCAGCACAATTGGGATAAATGGTCTGGAAATAAAGGACAGGAGACAGAAAGGCTGTAGGGCCTCACCTCTTGGAGTTGGAGTAATCTCTGACTGAGGGGGAGGCCCAGGGTGGTGCAAACAGGTAATGCGCTCGACTGCTAATGAAAAGGCTGGAGGTTCTCCACCTAGAGACACCTCAGAATAAAGGCCTGGTGAGCTACTTCCAAAAAATTAGCCTTTGAAAACCTTATGGAGCACAGTCTATTCTGACACACATAGGGTCGCCACAAGTTGGAACTGATTTGATGGCAACTAGTTCTAGCTCTGACCAAGGAAGGCTACAGCAGATGACCCATGCTCCCTGAGTGGGGAAGCAATTCTCAGCCCCTTCTTGCTCTCTCCAATTGCAAACTCACAAGGTGCTGTGGCTGGCACACACGTTTGTTGAATGACTGAATGACTACCTCTACAGATGACTGTTCAGCCTCTTCAAACTTCTAGGGCTGGTCTTTCTGGTTTTTCATTCTTCATCTTCTTTGAGGCCTGTCCTTCTCTGCCCAACCTCTAATGCTGAGAGAGTCCTTGGAGAGCTCTCCTGAGCCCTCTTCTCAACACTACATTCTCTTTGGCTTGTCTCATCCTAGCTGTGGCCTCAGTTATTGTCTATCTGCAGACAACTCCCAAATTTGCATCTCCACTCCAGACCTGCCCTGTGAGCTCCAGAAACTCATTGGTTTCCACTTGGATGTCCAACATACATCTTACCTCAACACTTCCAAAAGTGCTCTCACCATTTCTTCCCTATCCCAGACACTGGGACTGTCCAAGACACCCAGCTACCCCAGCCCCAAAGCTCAGGCTCATCCTTCACAATCCCTCACCTTCACTTTTCCACATCTAATTTCTCCTTGGCTACTTACCAAGTTCTGGTTCCATGCAAATCTGGACCACCCCGGTTTGCCCTGTGGATTACTTAATAACTTCCCAAGTGACTCCATGACCTCCAGTCTCCACCTACAACTCTACAGCATCCATTCTCTAAAAAGTAGTCAGAAAAAGTCTTTAAAATCGTACATATGACCATATCACATCCTGCTTAAAACTCTGGACTCATGGAGAGAGTCCAAATCCTCAGTCAAAGTCCAAGTCCCCCCGAGATCTAGCCCTCACCAACCTCATCAATCTCAACATTCTCCCTACCCCCAACATGCTGGGCTCCTGGCCACAAAGCATTTTCAATTCCTGAAGTGATCATGAAGCCTCTCGACATGCTGTCCCCCCGTGTTGAAATGCTCTTCCTTCACCTCTGTACCTGCCTAATTGTCATTAAGCCTTCAGGACCCAACCTGGATGTTGTACCCTCCTGGAAGTCATCCCTGATCCTGCAAGCTGAGCCAGGGGCTCCTTCTCTGGTCTTGCCTGAGACTTCCTCTCTTGTAACGGCCTCCATGGCTGCACTGTGGGCTCTGCAAGGACAGGGATGATGTCTGACGCATCAGTGGACCCAGCACTTAGCCTAAGGCCCAGCACAAGGAGGCTCCGTGAATGTCCATAGATCAGCCATGAATCCATCAGCGTGAATTGGAAGGAAAACATGGCTTCTTCCCTTTATACCATGGCTTTAGCCAGCTGGGTTCATGGTCCCTACATCCCCCTATCCCCAAGTCCTCTATTGTCTCACCCAGCCTGTTCTGGGGCAGGGACCCTTCCTTGTACACATCCTCCACAACCCACAGTAATCACTTCTTCCTTGAAACCCTCCAAGACTACATCAGCCCTCAAAGGGTCTGATCTCAGGGCCCTGAGAGAAGTCTCCACAGTTCCTCCCGAGTCATACCTGAGGCCTCAGATTCCTTTCTTAGGACATAAGAAATTTCACTGGGAAGTTAAAGATGAATATTAGATGTCAAATCCTTTGAAAAGAAGTACATTTAGGTTAAATGCACACTAAGGAGAAAATGACCAGCATCATATGCTTACCTGGGGGCAGACGTGGACAGATGGGCCAGGGCCAGCAGCAGGGGTTCTCTGGCTGGATAAAAGGAGGTAAGAACCCATAAGAGAGGGAAGGGTCTCTACCAGGCTGCCTGGCCTATACCATACAACGAAATTCTCCATGCATCGTCCACTTACATCTGTGTGGTGTTGCCTCTGGTGCAACTCCTAGAAGCAGAACATGTAGTTCATTTTCTTGTTGGTTCCATAACCTCAGCAATGAGATGGACACATGGTTGGTGCCCAATAAGTACTTGTAACTGGCTTGTTGCCCCAGACCTTGGCTTGCCGGTTGCCCCTGATGGGGGGACCCCATCAGCCTCCCTCCCCAGAGGGTAGGAATCCTTCCTGGTTTCCCTTGCTGCTTTGTGAGCTCCTTTCCCATTAACTCCCAGCCCTTCCGGCAGCCAAATTAATAATCTATTAGAGCAGCTCCCCAGGCTGCAGGGAGTAGCTGGGGGGCGAGAAAGCCTGGCAACGCTTCCAAGGTCCCAGCTCCTTTCTAGGGTAGAGTCCTCCTTGGGGACTGTGAAGTCTTCAGAGATGGCCCAAGGAATCTTCTTCTCTGCCCCCACCCACCCTTGATGCCTTACATTCATTCAGCACTGGTCTAGGTGCTGGGAATACAGTCTGTTTTATTTAAACAGACAAAAATCGCTGCTCTTATTGAAATAATATTCTAGGCTTTTTTTTTGTGGGAGGGTGGGAAGGCAGCAATTTAAAAAAGGGAAATATAATAATGTGTTAGTGATAAGCACTAAAGAGAAAAAATACAGCAAGGAAAGGAGATATGAAATGTACAGCAGGGAGAAGAGTTGAAGTTTTGGAGAGAGTAATCAGGGAAGGCCTCGTTGAGAAGGTAATTATTGAGTAAAGAGGAAGTAGGGAAACAAGGCATGTGGATGTCTGGGGAAGAGCTCCCAGAAGAGGAAACAGCCAGTGCAAAGGCTCCAGAGTATAATATGTAACGTCCTATACAGTTGCTAGGGGTAAAATGAATATTGACTGAGTTTCCTAACAACCAAAGTAAAGAGGGAAATATGATCAATATAGAGTTATAGTATTAAAAACTAACCAGTTTAGAAGACACTAAAGTGTTCCTGGTGCTGGGATTGGGTTCCTCCAGTCTCTGTCAGAAAGGGGTTAGCAATGATATGATGAATGATGCCCTTGACAACAACGTCCCTCAACAGCAACAATGACACATTTTATGAGGAGGCTCTAACAGCATGGTTTCATGTAGGTTAAAGCTCAGTTTAGTAAAAGCAACTATAGGAATGAGTAAACAAGGGAGCCAGTCAGACCCTTGGGACAAGGCTGCCTGTGCTAGGAGGCATTTATGTGCATTTCATAATCTCAGGCATGAGCAATACACAGAGGGGCCCCCACTGCAGGTGTTGGAGACTCAAGCACTGATGGAATGCGTGTGTGTGTGTGTGTGTGTACATGTTTCTTTATTGCTCTCACAACCCCTTGGAGCCCTCAAAATGTCAGTACACCCTCCTTTTCAGGGCTTGGCTGACATCATTCCCTGGGGATGGACATTGCCATGGGAACACTGGGCTGTGTCCCTCCGTTCAGTGCAGACGCCAGGGAGCCCCATTCAGGACTCCTGTAGTCCTGCCCACTGGACATCTGTGAGCCCTGCCGCTCCAGGACATCTGTGCCTGTTACTAACTCTCAGGAATCTTCTCTAGGAGAACCAGCAACTCTGGAAACATTGTCCCAGAAAGCTCTTGTCTGGGAGATAGGAAGTGCATGGCCTCGACCTTCTAAAGCACAGGAGGCAAGTAGAGCCAGGTGCCCCCTTGCACAGAGTGCTGCTCCATAAATATTTGTCGAAGGAAGAAGGCAATGAAAAGACTTACTCCTTTGGGACCCCTCTGCATGAGAACTCTCTGGGGTAGGCTTCTTCTCCTTTTTTTTAATGATTATTTAATTTTTTAAAAAATTTATTGTGTTTTAGGTGATAGTTCAGAGCACAAAGTAGTTTCTCATTCAAAAATTTGTACACAAATTGCTTTGTGACATTAGTTGCAATCCCTGCAATGTGTTAGCACTCTCCCCCTTTCCCTTTCTACCCTGGGTTCTCCATGTCCATTTATCCAGTTTTCCTGTCCCTTCCTGGCTTCTTATCTTTGGTTTTGGTCTCATATACTTGATTGAATTAAGAAACACGTTCCTCACGTGTGCTATTGTTTTATAGGCTTGTCTAGTCTTTGGCTAAAAGGTGAATTTCATAGTGGCTTCAGTTCTGAGTTAACAGGGTGTCAGGGTTTCCTCCAGTCACTGTCAGACCAGTAAGTCTGATCATTTTTTTTTTTTTTTTTTGTGTGTGTGTGTGTGTGTGAATTTGAATTTTGTTCTACAATTTTTTTCCCCACTCTGCCTGGGAGCCTCTATTGTGATCCTTGTTAGAGTGGTTAGAGTAGCAGGTCACCATCTAGTTGGGCTGGGCTCAGTCCAGTGGAGGCTGTGGTTCATGTGGTCCATTAGTCCTTTGGACTAATATTTTCCTTGTGTCTTTGGTGTTCTTTATTCTCTCTTGCTCCGAACATGATGGACCAATAGATGAGTTTTAGATGGCTGCTCGCAAGCTTTTTTTTGTTTCTTTTGTTTTGTTTTAGGTGTTCAGTATCTGATTTTATTGTATTTTGCTTATTATTATGGTTTATTGTGCTTTAGATGAAGGTTTACAGAGCAAATTAGTTTCTCATTAAACAATTAATACACATATTGTTTTGTGACATTAATTGCCAAACCCACGACATCTCAACACTCTCCCCTTCTCGACATTGGGTTCGCAGTTAACAGCTTTCCTGTTCCCTACTGCCTTCTCGTCCTTGCCCCTGCACTGGTGTGCCCGTTTAGTCTCATTTTGTTTTATCGGCCTGTCTAATCTTTGGCTGAAGCGTGAACCTCAGGAGTGACTTCAGTACTGAGTTAAAAGGGTGTCTGGGGACCATACTGTCAGAATTTCTCCAGTCTCTGTCAGACCAGTAAGTCTGGTCTTTTTTGTGAGTTAGAATTTTGTTCTACATTTTTCTCCAGCTCTGTCTGGGACCCTCTATTGTGATCCCTGTCAGAGCAGTCAGTGGTGATAGCCGGGCACCATCTAGCTGTGCTGGACTCAGTCTGGTGGAGGCTGTAGTACATTAATCCTTTGAACTAATCTTTCCCTTGTATCTTTGGTTTTCTTCATTCTCCCTTGCTCCAGATGGGGTGGGACCAGTGGAGTATCTTAGATGGCCACTCACAAGGTTTTAAAACCCCAGACACTACTCACCAAAGTAGGATGTAGAATATTTTCTTTATAAACTATGTTATGCTAATTGAGCTAGATGTCCCTCGAGACTATGGCCCCCAGCCCTTAGTCCAGTAATTTGGTTCCTCAGGGAGTTTGGATGTATCTGTGGAGCTTCCATGACTTTGCCTTGATCAGGTTGTGAAGTTGTGCTGATTCCTCAGTATTGTGTACTATCTTACCTTTCACCAAAGTTACCACTTGTCTATTCTCTAGTGTTTTTCCCTTCCCACCCCACCCCTCCCTGGTAACCATCTTTTCTTTTTGTGCGTAAACCTTTTCATGAGTTTTTATAATAGTGGTCTCATTATCTGTCCTTTTGTGATTGACTTATTTCACTCAGCATAATGCCCTCCAGATTCATCCATGTTGTGAGATGTTTCACGGATGCATCATTTGTCTTTATCATTGCATAGTGTTCCACTGTGTGTGTGTACCAGTTTGTTTATCCATTCATCTGCTGATGGACACTTAGGTTACTTCCATCTTTTTGCTATTGTGAACAATGCTGCAATGAACATGGGTATGCATATGTCTGTTCGTGTGACAGCTCTTATTTCTCTAGGATATATTCACAGGAGTGGAATTGCTGTATCCTATGGTATTTCTATTTGTAGCTTTTTCAGGAAGAGCCATATAGTTTTCCAAAATGGTTGTAACATTTTGCATTCCCACTAGCAGTACATAATAGTTCCAATCTCCCTGCAGCCTCTCCAACATTTGTTATTTTCTATTTTTTTTTTTATTTGTGCCAGGAATGTCAGAGTGAGATGGTATCTTATTGTGGTTTTGATTTGCATTTCTCTAATGGCTTGAGATCTCGAGCATTTCTTCATGTATCTGTTAGCTGCTTGAATGTTTTCTTTGGTGAAGTGTCTGTTCATATCCTTTGCCTATTTTTTAATTGGATCATTTGTCTTTTTGTTGTAGAAGTGTTGGATTTTCCTGTCGATTTTAGATATTAGACCTTTGTCATATTTGTCATAGCCATTTTTTCCCAGTTTTTAGGTTCTCTTTTTACTCTTCTGGTGAAGTCTTTTGATGAAGATAAATGTTTAATTTTTAGAAGATTCCAGTTATCTAGCTTATTTTGTGTATTGTTAGTTACGGTTTGTATCCTGTTTATGCCATGTATGAAGCCCTCTAGCGTTGACTCTATTTTTTCTTCTATGATCTTTATAGTTTTTGGTTTTATATTTAGGTCTTTGATCCATTTTGAATTAGTTTTTATGAGTGGCATGACATATGGGTCCTGTCTTTTTTTTTTTTTTTGCAGATGGACAGCTAGTTTTACCAGCACCATATGTAAAAAGATAGTTTTTTCCCCCATTTAATGGACTTTGGGCCTTTGTCGAAGATCAGGTGACCATAAGTGAATGGATTTACATTGAGGTCTAGATTCTGTTCCATTGGTCAATGTGTCTTTCGTTGTACCAGTACCAGGCTGTTTTGACTACTGCAGCTGTATAGGAGGTTCTGAGGTCAGGTAGTGCAAGTCCTCCTACTTTATTTTCTTCTTCAATAGTGCTTTACTTGTCCGGGGCCTCTTTCCTTTCCATATAAAGTTAATGATTACTTTTTCCATCTCTTTAAAGAATGATGTTGGTATTTGGATCAGGATTGCATTGTATTTGTAGATTGCTTTGGGTAGAATTGACATTTTTCACAGTGTTGAGTCTACCTGTCCATGAGCATGGTGTGTTTTTCCATTTATGTAGGTTTGTTTTGGTTTCTTGCAGTAGTGTTTTGTAGTTTTCTTTGTATAGGTCTTTTACATCCCTGGTTAGATTTATTCCTAAGTATTTTATTTTTCTAGGGGCTATCATAAATGGTATTGCTTTCCTGATTTCCTTCTCGTAGTTCTCTTGATTGATGTATAAGAATCCAACTGATTTTTGTATGTTTATCTTGTATCCTGCTGTCTGCTGAATCTTCCTATTAATTCCAATAGTTTTCTTGTGGAGTCTTTTGGGTTCTTTATGTATAGTATCATATTCTCTGCAAATAGGGACAGTTTTACTTCTTCATTACCAATTTGGATGCTCTTCATGTCTTTTTCTTGCCTTATTGCTCTAGCTAGGACTTCCAGCACAATGTTAAATAGAAGTGGTGATAAAGGGCATCCTTGTCTTGTTCCTGTTCTCTAGGGGAATGTTTTCAGCCTCTCTCCATTAAGAATGATGTGGCTGTTGGTTTTGTACAGATACCCTTTATTATGTTAAGGAATTTCCCTTCTATACCTATTTTATTGAGAGTTTTTATCAGGAATGGGTGTTGGACTCTGTAGAATGCCTTTTCTGCATCAATTGAGATGATCATGTGATTCTTTTCTCTTGTTTTATTTATGTGGTGGATTAGATTGATTGATTTTCTAATGTTGAACTATCCTTGCATACCTGGTATGAATCCCACTTGGTCAGGGTATATTATTTTTTTGATATGATGCTGAATTCTATTGACTAGAATTTTGTTGAGATGTTTTGCATCTATATTCATAAGACATATTCGTCTGTAATTTTTTTATGGTGTTTTTGCCTGTTTTTGGTATTAGGGTTATGCTGGCTTCATAGAATGTATTTGGAAGTATCCCTTCCTTTTCTATGTTCTGAAACAGTTTGAGTAGTACTGGTGTAAGATCTTCTCTGAATGTTTGATAGAATTCTCCAGTGAAGGCTTCTAGGCCAGGACTTCTTTTGGTTGGGAGTTTTTTTAAATTATCTTTTCAATCTCTTCTCTTGTTATAGGTCTGTTCAGATTTTCAACATCATTTTGTGTTAGTTTGGGTAGGTAGTGTGTTTCTAGAAATTTGTCCATTTCCTCTAGGTTTTCAAATTTGTTGGAGTATAGTACTCTGTTATAATCCTTTTTATTTCAGTTGGGTCTGTTGTAATGTCCCCAATTGCATTTCTTATTTGGGTTATTTGCATCCTCATCTGTTTTTCTTTTATCAGTTTGGACAATAGTTTGTTGATTTTCTTGAACCTTTCAAAGAACCAACTTTTGGTTTTGTTGATTCTTTCTATTGTTTTTCTATTCTCTGTTTCATTTATTTCTCCTCTGATCTTTATTATTTCCTTTCTTCTGGTGGCTGTGTGCTTCTTTTGCCATTCTCTTTCTATTTGTTCAAGTTGTGTAGCCAATGTTTTGATTTTGTCTGTTTCTTCTTTCTTGATGGGTGCATCTATTGCTACAAATTAACCTCTGAGCACTGCCTTTGCGGTGTTCCAAATGTTTTTGTATGATATGTTTTCATTCCCATTTGAGTCTAGGAATTTTTTGATTCTGTCTTTGATTTTTTTCTATTACCCAGTGGTTTTTAAGCATGGTGTTACTCAGTTTCCATGTATTTCATTTTGTTTCCTTGCTCTTCCTGTTATTAATTTCTACTTTTATGGTGTTGCAATCAGAGAAGATGTTTTGTATTATCTCAATGTTTTGGATTTTTTGAAGATTGCTTTGTGGCCTAAGATGTGGTCTATTCTGGAGAACGTTCCATCTGCATTGGAGAAGAATGTGTACTTTGCTGGTATTGGGAGGGGTGTTCTATATATGTCTGTGAGGTCAGGTTTGTTGACTGTGGCCTTTAGATCTTCTGTATCTTTTTAAATTTTTTTCTAGATGTTCTGTACATTACCGAGAGTGGTGTGTTGAAGTCTCCTACTATTATTGTGGAACTGTAATTTCTCTTTTCATTACTGTTAGAGTTTGTCTTACATATTTTGGAGCCCTGCCATTAGGTGTGTAGATACTTATTATGGTTGTACCCTCCCTTTAATCATTATATAATGTTCCCTTTGTTTCTTTATGATGGATTTTGTTTTAAAGGCTATTTTATCTGAGATTAGTATTGCCATCCTTGCTTTTTTTTTGGTTGCTCTTTCTTGATATGTTTCTTTCTATCCTTTGATTTTTAATATATTTATATCTTTGTTTCTAAGGTGTGTTTCTTGTAGACAGGATGTTGATGGATCCTGTTTTATTATCCATCTGTCATTCTCTGTCTCTTTATGGGTACATTTAAGCCATTTATGTTCATTGTGATTATTGATAGTTGTGAGTTTATTGCTGTCATTTTGTTGTGCTTTTTTGTGATGCTGACGTTTTCTTTGTTCCTCTTACTCTCCTGTGTTGAATTCCTTTTGTTTGTAAAATTTTTTTTGTTTCTTTTGTTTTTGTAGATTTGTGTTTACTAAGATTTTATGTTTTTCTTTGTTAACTTTCTTTGTGGTTACCTTAAATTTACCCCTATCTTCCTAAGTTTGAACCAGTCTTTTAATACTTGATATCACTTTGACTTCTCTCCATTTGAAAGTTCTATACCTATAACATTTATTCCCTCTTTGTTGTTCTGACTTTGTTGGCATTTACAGATTGACCTCTCTGATGCCCTGTTGTAAATTTTTTACTTTTGTTTTATCCTTGATAGTTCATTATTTAAGTTGAAATCTGGCTGATGTGGTCTTGCATCCTAGATTCAGGTTGTTTGATGTTGTTTTTTTCTCTAACTGAAGGACTTCTTTTAATAAATCTTGTAAGTTTGGTTTGTTTTTTACGTGTTTCCATAGTTTCTGTTTATCTGGAAATGTCCTAATTTCACCATCATAATTGAAAGAGAGTTTTGCAGGGTATATTATTCATGGTTTACATTTTTTTTTCTTTCAAGGTTTTATATATGTCATCCCATTGCCTTCTTGCCTGTATGTTTTCTGCTGAGTAATCAGAGATTAGTCTTACTTTCTCCCCTCCATATGTGACTTTTTGTTTTTCTCGAGCTGCTCTCAGGATTCTTTCTTTGTCTTTTGTTTTAGCAAGTGTGATTATGATGTGTATTGGTGATTTTATTTGGGGGTCTATCCTAATGGGGCTTTTCATCTTTCATGATATTAGGGAAGTTTCTGTAAGTAAATCTTCAATGATCCTCTCTGTGTTTTCCATTTTCTCCTCCTGTTCTGGAACTCCAATCACACGCAAATTTTTGCTTTAGATTGTATCCCACATAATTCTCAGGGGTTCTTCATTTTGCTTCATTCTTTTCTCTGATTTTTCCTCAAACAAAATGGTATCCAAGAATTTGTCTTCAATTTCACTGATCCTGTCTTCTATTGTTTCAAATTTCCTGCTTAAACTTTTTATTTCACTGTTCATTTCTGAAATCTTGTTGCTTATCTTTTAGATTTCTAATTGCTTTTTTTTTAATTATTTCTAGTTGTTTGTTTATTTTGACATTTTGTTTCTGTATTATTTTCCTGAATTCTTCCATGGTTTTTTCTATCTTTTCCATGATTTTGTCTATTTTTTCCTTATTTTTGTCTACATTTTCCTTCATCTCTTGGAGAGACATGCATATTAGTGTTTTGAATCCCCTATCAGGTAGTTCCAGTGCCTTTTCTTCTACCAGAAGGTCATCTAGTGTTTTATTTTGGGCACTTTCTGGAGCCATCCTGTCCCTTTTTTTATATGTTTTGATATTGTCTGCTGTCTTTGGGACATTCAGGAATTATTTTCTTCATTTATTTATTGTAGATTTGTTTGTTTTGTCCTGCTTTTTTGTTTTATTGGGTTATGTCTGGGCAGGCAGGCTGGAGGTTCTTTGTTGTTTGCTCATCTGTGGGCATGATACTTCTTGCCACATTTTCCAGGTGGGCAGGGTGGGTTGCTCAGTTATGGTGCAGTAGAGCAGGTCCAGCTGGGAGAAGGGGCAGGAATGGGTCATATGTGGCACATTCTGGGGCTGACAGGGCAGGGCCAGAGGGCAGTGCAGGGCAGTGTCTGGTGGTCTGCACCTTTACCCCTTGGGGGTGCAGTCCTTCGCACCCAGTGCAGATAGGCAAGAAGGAAGGGAGAAGATGTGGTGTGTGGAGTGGTTGTTCTGTCTCATGTTGGGATCTGTGTGAAGCTGCCTTCCCATACTCCCTGTCCACTGTTCTTGGTGGTGAGTCCATGCCGTGTTAGCTGGTAGAGGGCCACCACTCCGTAGCTCTCCTCGTTCTCTGTTTCTTATTCCATTTGATGCTTGGTTGAGTTCTTTATCCCTTCATTTGATGCTTAGTATTACAGGATTGACGTCTGTATCTGTTTTACTTAGTTTTTCGTGTCTTTGCTGCAGAGGGATGATGTGATGCTTCTGTCTATAGTACCCTGTTGGCTCTTCCCTTGCTCGTAAGCTTTTAAGACCTTAGGCGCTACTAACCAAAGTAGGATGTAGAACATTTTCTTCCCAAACTATGTTATGCCAATTGACCTAGATGTCCAAGGGTGGTCTTCTAATCTTCCTCCTTTGTGCTCACAGCTCAGAGCAGGTGCACAGTCCCTGGGAAGGTGGGCTGGTGCCTTGGAAGTAGGGCTGTCCTCTGGGCCTGGGTAAGGTGGAGTCAGCAGATCTGACTTAGAGTCTCAATCCAGATGTTGGCTGAGGAGCTGTGGATGTTACCTGCCACTTCTCTGGGACTTTGTTTCCTCTTATATAAAGTAGGGATAGCACTACCTACTTCCTGGGGTGGGGGCTGTTGTGGGGAATAAATGAAGCATGGGAGCTCTAAGCCCCTGCCTGACATGGTGGAAACTCAATAAAAGATCATTCTTCCTAAGGGAGAAAAGCTCAAATTCTGGCCCAGTCATTACAAGTTGTGTGACCTTGAGACCTCTATGAGCCTCGGTTTCCTCATCTGTAAAATGGGAGCAATGATACTTACCTTGAAAGACCATTGACGGAACTGAAAGAAGTCACGTATATAGTCTCTACCCTAGTGTCTGGCACATAGTAAGTGGTCAGTAAAGGTGGTTATGGTTATTATTATTATCAGAGTCCAAACTGTGTCCCATAGGGTGGAAGTCCAGAGAAAAGACAGGCTACCGAGGGCCAAGGGTAGTCATGAAGCACTTCCTTGAGGAGGTGGTACTGATGCTTAGCCAGATGAGGTTAGGATTATGTGGGTCTCAAGGGAGAGAAGTATCACTCGAGAGCAGGGCCTAAAGTGAGCAAGGTCAGGGAGGCAGAGGTATGTATGGGAGTAAGGGACCAACTTGAAAATTAAAGGAGAATTTTGGAAGAGCAACAAGAAAAAAAAATTGTCTGGTCACCAGTGGAAGATTACAGGGGACTCTGAAAGGCCAGTAGAGAAGTAGGTGCCACTCAGGCAAAGCAAGAATTAACCCTATTTTACAGATGTCAAAACTGAGGCCCAGAGAGGATACATGAAATAACTTGCTTGGAACAGTAAAAATCTTGGCGCTGGAATACAAGTCTCCTGAGGACTGGTCCAGTGCTCAGGGTTTGTACTTTCTAGCATCTTCAATTAGAACAAAGACAGAGGCAGTGGAAGGTGGGGTGCTTACTGGTGAAGAGCATCAGGAAACAACACGGAGAAATAATGGATGTGGTGCTTAGCTTCGTCTGTTTGAGAAAGAATGCAGACGAGACCGAGTCTCTCTTCAGCAGTTATAGAGATTAATGGCCACGTGAAAGAACCTTAAGGCATCACTAGGGAGATGATTTCAAAGACCCTTAAAAATCATTGGGAAACATTGTTAAAAGAAATCGCTTGCAAAGCAGCCAGAGGCCTGCCAAATACACTGGCGTATAGCTCTTCAGGCAATGCTTGTAATCTAATTGCCCATGAGCAAGAGTTTAAAACAATATTTACAATGTGAAAAAATAGCTCATGATTTGATTTGTACAGAAGAAACACACCTAATGAGTAAATTAGATTTTCATCTTCTGGCTTGGGTCCTGTGGGTGGAACCTAGGCCTATGGAGGGGCAAGGCCCTCCTGCCTACCATCTTCCTCCCCATGCATTACCCCTCAGAGTCGTCCTTGTGACAGCCTTGTGCCCTGGCATGACGTCCAAGGCCAGCACCATCTCCTTTATGTCTGTGCAGTCCCTGACTGGCCAGAGCAGCTGGGAAAACCCATTCTCCTTCTTTTGGGGACTGTTAGTCCTTTATGGAGTCCCTGCGTAGCTCAAACGATTAAGTGTTGGGGTACTAATTGAAAGGTTGGCGGTTGGAACCCACCCAGAGACACCTTGGAAGAAAGGCCTGGTGATCTGCTTCTGAAAGGTCACAGCCATGAAAACACTATGGAGCACAGTGGTACTCTAACACACATGGGGTCACTGTGAGTCCAAATCCACTCCACAGCAACTGTTTTTTTGTTTCTTTCTCTTTTTCTTTTTTTGCCAATCCTTTAAACCCTATGTCCACCTCTAGGAAGTCTTCCCACCTGCTCCAGCCCACCCTCTCTTTTCATTTCCAATAGCCCTGAGAGTCTGTGACACACAGTTCATTTTCGATAAGATAGAGCTTGGCTCTTAATTGCACATTTGCTCTCTTGGATTATTTTTGCTTGATATGTTGTCTTCTTAAGACTGTTAGATGTCCCCTTGCCATCTGATCTTGTTATTACTTTTCTTGACTTATTAATGGAGGAGCTCTGGTGAGCATTAATTGCTTTTGCCTCGCCAGTGTTCATTCTCCTTCTTCTGGAAAGAGAACTCTGGTGTCCCTTGGGAAAACTGCCCTCCCCCAACCTCGGTCCATATGGTTTGGGTAGGCCTGACCATATTCCACCTCCAACGGTGAGTATATGACCCACACCTGGCCAATAAGAGCACCACTCCCTTGGACACAGTGATTGGTTCAAGGACAGGCACATGACCCATGCCGGACCAATGACAGGCCTCCTTGGGACTGTTGCTGGATCTATCAGGAGAGAGGCACGTTCTTTACTGTGAAATTGCTAAACTGGTAGAATCAAAATCTGCAGCTCATGGTGGCCATCTGGTCACTTTGTAGGGGAAGCTTGCCTGAAAGTGAAGCCAAAGCATGAGAAATGGAGCTGAGGATTGTAGAGAGATTGCTAGTGCCATGGCCAAGCACCCTAATCCAGCCATGTGTGGTTCATGCATAGCTTTAGAACAGTGCCTTCCCCCCTTTATTTGTTTCAGCCAGCTTGAGTTGTGTTTTAGTCTTTTATACTGAGACCTATAGTTCTGACTTAATCAGGCATAGGACAGTTACGGAGGAGTGATGAGTAAGATTCTTCTAGAATTGAGTGAAATTTGTTGTTGTTAGCTGCCATCAGGTCAGCCACAGACTGATGGAGACCGCATGCACAACAGAATGAAACCTACCTAGTCCTGCACCTTCTCCATGATCAGTTATGGATCAGACTGTTATAATCTACAGGGTTTTCATTGGCTGATTTTCAGAAGTAGATAGCCAGGCCCTTATTCCTACTCCATCTTAGTCTGGAAGCTCCGCAGAACCCTGTCCAGCATAGTAGCAACACACGCCTCCAATTACAGATGGGTGAAGGCTGTGCATGAGGTGCATTGGCTGGGAATTGAACACAAGTTTCCTGGGTGGAAGGTGAGAATTTTACCACCGTACCACTAGTGCCTCATGATATTTAGAGACCATCAAAATCATAAAGCTGTTTCTGGACATAATTTGGGCATTTGTGGTTGAAGCCAATTTGCCAGACTTTTCCTGAATGCCTGCTCTGTGTTGGTTCCTCCTGTAGGTGCTGGGGATATAGAGAAAAATCAGAGCAGACCCAGGCCCAAGGAGACACAATCCTGCAGGGGAGATAAGAGAAGCACCAACTAACTGCAGCCCAAGGCTGAGAGAAAGAAGTGGGGCTGTATGCTATGGCGTATTGCTCCAACCAAGAGGCTGTAGGAGCCCTTGATGGTGGAACAGGCACCATAGCTGAGCTTAGGAGGGTGTGCAGGATTTCATGGGGGAGATGGGAAGGGGACCAGGGGAGGGCAACAGGGTGAGTGGTGAAATCACCAGCAGCATCATCGGGACTGTTGGGGTGCGTAGCCTTGAGATCCCTTGTCCCAGACCTCCAGAAGGAGACCTGGAAGTCACTGTTGGGTGCCTGATGCATGTCGCCTGGCTGTCTTTCTTCCTGTCCACTCCACAGCAGCCCTTCAGCTGGGAGATAAACCAGAGCCGCGCAGTGGTGGTCTAGGGGCATGTGTGGGCATTTGGGGCCAGCCGGAATGGCGGTGGGGTTTCCCACCTACATGGTCAGGCAGGGACACAGTGTGCAGATTCTTATCTGCACAAGCCAGTCACATTTGCCATGGCCCTCAGTATCCACAGTCTTCGTGGCATCAACAACAACACTTAGGATTATGCCATTTGCCAGGCACTTCTTGTGGCAGGTACTATGCTGGGGGCTTGCTTCTTAAAGGTGGATAACTTCTCTTGCCTGTCACCTTACTGAGGGTACTTAGAATGGCTTACAGCCCTGAGCCCAGTGCAGGGTGGGCTCACCCTGAGGAGAAAGTCTACCTGGCAACTGTGGTGATGACTTCATATAAAGTAAATCGAGCTGAACGTGACTGGTTCACTCACCAAGTGCCTACTTACTTACTGAGCCTGCCTCTCTCTCTAGGCAGCTGGCAAAGACAGATTAAGAAGCAGATCCTAGCTGGAAATACAGACATGTTAACCATAAGCCCATAGAGTAGGATGCATGCAATGATGGAAGTATGACCAGATACAGAAATACACATTGGAAAGAGCAAGATTAATTCTGTCTCAGCAATTAGGAAAAGAGTACACAGGTGCTGATGATCAGGAAGTGATTGGAGAATAGGAATAAGAACTGGCCTTCAGCAAGTTTGTCATGCAGTAAAATCCTAACAGTAGCAAGGCTGCCATTTAAGATAACTAAATACTGTCATCTTCTGAGAAGTAGATACCATCACCCCATTTTACAGAGGACACAGTTGAGGCTCCATATGCTAAAGTAACTTGCTAAGACAAGAACAGCAGAGCCAGAATTCAAACCTCAGCTGGGTAATACCAAACAAAGTTCAGGCTGTTTTCTCTATAACTTGCTGCCTTTTGAGTATCTGTGGCTTCTATCACCCCATCAACAAATCTGCATTAGAATAGAGCCTCCCACCCACTCTGCTGGGCTAATACCTTCCAGTCCTCAGTCCATGCTGAATGTTACAGTACTGGGAGAGATGGCAAAGGCATTCTCATCCACCCACCCCCAACTTTACAGGTAGAACTGCCTGGGGAGAGACAGGTTCCCGCCTCTCAGGCTTAGCTATCCATTCTGTCCCACTTCTGTGATTGTGGGGACGGATGTCAGACATCAAAGACAAGAGTGCACTGTCTCTCCACTCCCCAGCCCATGAGAAAGTACCTAAATCCCAGAACAAAGGCCCTTCCAGATTCATATCACCTGCTCTGCACTTAGCACAGGGCTTAATTAAAGGAAGCAAAGCTTCTTGGAGTGAGAAAGAGGAGTGAGTGAGAAAGTCGATAACACTAAAGATGTCGCCATTAATAAAGCCAGACTTGCTGCTAATATCCCACTTGAATTCAAAACAGAACAAATAATTGGAAATCTGAGCAGGGTGAGTGCTGGGGCCAGTGGGATGGATGACAGAGGTCTGGCAGCTGTGGGAGACCTTCCGTACAGGGGACATGGCTGGGACAAAAGCTCCTGGAGTGAGTCAATCAGTCCTGGACCAGTATCCTTCACTCGGCCGACAGCCACAGGCTGAGACCCAGACAGTGGCAATAGCTGACACTCAATAGCACTTCAAATGTGCCAGGCACTGATGTCAGTACTTTACAGATATAAATTCATTTAATCTTTTTTAATGAAAGACTATATATATTTTCTGTTTCTCTACATGCACATACACACACATATTATAATTTGCGTTATATTATGAGTTAGGTAATATTATTGTCCGCATTTTACAGAGTAGGAAACTGAAGCACAGAGGGGTTGTGTAATTTTCCCAGGAACCCTAGCTTGCAAATGACTGAGCTGGGGTTATGAACTTAGGTGTTATGACCTCAAATTACTTGTGCCTAACTATTAGACTACAGTGCCTCACCTGAGTGAGCTGGCCTCTGTTGTTTTAATTTTTTTCTTTAATTGTATTTCAGATGAAGGTTTACAGAGCAAATTAGTTTCTCATTAAACAGTTAATACACATATTGTTTTGTGACATTGGTTGCCACCCCAAAACATGTCAACACTCTCCCCTTCTCAACCTTGGGTTCCCCGTTACCAGCTTTCCTGTCCCCTCCTGCCTTCTCATCCTCGCACCTGGGTGGGTGTGCCCCTTTAGTCTCATTTTGTTTTATGGGCCTGTCTAATCTTTGGCTGAAGGATGAACCTCAGGAGTGACTTCAGTACTGAGTTAAAAAGGAGTCCCGGGGCCATACTTTCGGGGTTTCTCCAGTCTCTGTCAGACCAGTAAGTCTGATCTTTGTGTGTGTATGTGTGTGACTTAGAATTGTGTCCTACAGCTGTGTCGGAGACTCTCTATTGTGATCTCTGTCAGAACAGTTGGTGGCGGTAGCTTGGCACCATCTAGTTGTGCTGGACTCAGTCTGGTAGAGGCTGTTGTAGTTGTGGTTCATTAGTCCTTTGTACTAATCTTTCCCTTGAGTCTTTGGTTTTCTTCATTCTTTCTTGCTCCAGATGGGGTGAAACCAGTGGAGCATATTAGATGTCCGCACACAAGCTTTTAAGACCCTAGACACTACTCAGCTAGGTAAGATGTAGAACATTTTCTTTATAAAAACTATGTTATGCCAATTGAGCTAAATGTCCCCCGAGACCATGGACCCCAGCCCTCAGCCCAACAATTTGGTCCCCCAGGGAGTTTGAATGTGTCTATAGAGCTTCCATGATCTTACCCTGAACAAGCTGTGCGGGCTTCGCCAGTATTGTGTACTGTCTTACCCTTCACCAAAGTTACCACTTATTTATTGTCTAGTTAGTGTTTTTCCCTCTTACCCCTCCCCACCCTTGTAACCATCAAAGTTTGTTTCTTTTTGGGTGTAAACCTTTTCATGAGTTTTTATAATAGTGGTCTCATACAATGTTTGTCCGTTTGTGATTGACTTATTTCACTCAGCATAATGCCCTACAGATTCATCCATGTTTTGAGATGTTTCACAGATTCATCAATTGTCTTTATCGTTGTGTAGTATTCCATTGTGTGTATGTACTAGTTTGTTTATCCATTTATCTGTCGATGGGCACTTAGGTTGTTTCTATATTTTTACTATTGTGAATAATGCTGCAATGAACATGGGTGTGCATATGTCTATTCATGTGATGGCTCTTATTTGTCTAGGATATATTCCTAGGAGTGGAATTGCTGGATCGTATGGTATTTCTATTTCTAGCTTTTTAAGGAAGTGCCATATCATTTTCCAAAAAGGTTGTACCATTTTACATTTCCGCCAGCAATGCATAAGAGTTCCAATCTCCCCGCAGCCTCTCCAGCATTTGTTATTTTCTGTTTTTTTTGATTCCTGCCAGTAATGTCAGAGTGAAACGGTATCTCACTGTGGTTTTGATTTGCATTTCTCTAATGGCTAGTGATCTCCAGCATTTCCTCATGTGTCTGTTAGCTGCCTGAATGTGTTCTTTGGTGAAGTATCTGTTCATTTCTTTTGCCCACTTTTTAACTGGATTATTTGTCTTTTTGTTGTAGAGGTGTTGGATTTTCCTGTTGATTTTAGATATCAGAATTTTGTTGGATTTGTCATAGCCAAACATTTTTTTCCAGTCTGTAGGTTCTCTTTTTACTCTTTTGGTGAAGACTTTTGATGAGCATAGATGTTTAATTTTTAGAAGATCCCAGTTATCTAGCTTATCTTCTGGAATTTGGGTATTGTTAGTTATGGTTTGTATCCTATTTATGCCATGTATTAGGGCCACTAATGTTGACCCTATTTTTTTCTATGATATTTATTGTTTTTATATTTAGGTCTTTGGTCCATTTTGAATTAGTTTTTGTGTATGGTGTAAGGTATGGGTCCTGTTTCACTGTTTTGCAGATGGACATCCAGTTTTGTCAGCACCATTTGTTAAAAAGACTGTCTTTTCCCCATTTGATTGACTTTGGGCCCTTGTCCAAAATCAGGTGACTGTAGGTGGATGGATGTACATCTGAGTTCTCAATTCTGTTCAACTGGTCAGTGTGTCTGTTGTTGTACCAGTACCAGGCTGTTTTGACTACCGTAGCTGTATAGTAGGTTCTGAGATCAGGTAGTGTGAGTCCTCCCCTTCTTTATTCTTCTTCTTCAGTAGTGCTTTACTTATATGGGGCTTCTTCTCTTTCCATAGAAACTTAATGATTAATTTTTCCATCTCTTTGAAGAATGTTGTTGGTATTTGGATTGGGATTGCATTGTATTTGTAGATTGCTTTGGGTAGAATTGACATTTTCACGATGTTGAGTCTACCTATCCATGAGCATGGTATGTTTTTCCATTTCTATAGGTCTGTTCTGGTCTCTTGCAGTTGTTTTTGTATAGGTCTTTAACATCCCTAGTTAGATATATTTCTAAGTATTTTATTTTTTTTAGGGTCTATTATAAATGATACTGTTTTCCTGATTTCCTTTTTGTACTTCTCTTTATTGATGTGTAGGAATCCAACTGACTTCTGTATCCTGCAGCTCTGCTGAATCTTTCTTTTAGTTCCAGTAGTTTTCTGGTGAAGTGTTTTGGGTTATCTATGTATGGTGTCATAGCATTCACAAATAGGGACAGTTTTACTTCTTCCTTACCAGTTTGGATTCCCTTTATTTCTTTTTCTTGCCTTATTGCTCTAGCTAGAACTGCCAGCACAAAGTAAAATAGGAGTGATAATAAAGGACATCCTTGTCTTATTCCTGTTCTCTAGAGGAATTTTTTCAGCCTCTCTCTCTTAAGAATGTTGTGGCTGTTGGTTTTGTATGCCCTTTATTATGTTTTGTATGCCCTTTATTATGTTGAGGAATTTTCCCTTCTATACTTATTTTATTGAGAATTTTTATCAGGAATAGGTGTTGGACTTTGTCAAATGCCTTTTCTGCATCGATTGAGGTGATCATATGATTCTTTGATTTATGTGTTGGATTACATTGATTGATTTTCTAATGTTGAACCATCCTTGCATACCTGGTATGAATTCCAACTGGTTATGGCCGATTATTTTTTTTGATATAATGCTGAATTATATTGGCTAGAATTTTGTTGAGAATTTTTGCATCTATATTCATGAGAGATATTGGTCTGTAATTTTTTTTTGTTTGGTATCTCCCTGGTTTTGGTATCAGGGTTATGCCGACTTCATAGAATGAATTCTGAAGTATCCCTTCCTTTTCTATGTCCTGAAATCTTTTGAGTAGTACTGGTGTAAGCTCTTCTCTGAATGTTTGGTAGAATTCTCCAGTGAAGCCATCTGGGCAAGGGCTTTTCTGTTATTTGGAGTTTTTTTATTACCTTTTCAATCTCTTCTCTTGTTATGGGTGTGTTCAGATTTTCAACTGCAGTTTCTTAGTTTGGGTGGTTAGTGTGTTTCTAGAAATTTGTCCATTTCCTCTAGGTTTTCAAATTTGTCGGAGTATAGTTTTTCATAGTACTCTGTTATGATCCTTCTTTTTTTTTTCAATTGGGTCTGTTGTAATGTCACCCATTTTGTTTATTTTTTTGGTTATTTCATCCTCACCTGTTTTTCTTTTGTCAGTTTGAACAATAGTTTGTTGATGTTGTTGAACCTTTCAAAGAACAAACTTTTGACTTTGTTGATTCTTTCTATTGTTTTCCTATTCTCTATTTCACTTATTTCTGCTCTGATCTTTATTATTTCCTTTCTTCAGGTGGCTGTGGACTTCTCTTGCTGTTCTCTTTCTATTTGTTCAAGTTGTGTAGCCAATGTTTTGATTTTGTCCCTTTCTTCTTTTTTGATGGGTGCATCTATTGCTACAAATTGACCTCTGAGCACAGCCTTTGATGTGTTTTCATTCTCATTTGAGTCTAGGAATTTTTTTTATTCCGTCTTTGATTTCTTCTATTACCCAGAGATTTTTAAGCAGGGTGTTATTCAGTTTCCATGTATTTGATTTTTTGTCCTTGCTGTTCCTGTTATTAATTTCTACTTTTATCGTGTGTGATCAGAGAAGCTACTTTGTATTTTCTGTGTTTTGGATTTTGTTGAGGGTTGTTTTGTGGCCTAAGATGTGATCTATTCCTAAGAACGTTGCACGTGCATTGGAAAAGAATGTGTACTTTGTTGCTGTTGGGTGGAGTGTTCTATATATATCTATGAGGTCAAGTTGGTTGATTGTGGCCTTTAGATCTTCCTTATCTTTTTTGAGTTTCTTTCTAGATGTTCTGACCATTACCAAGAGTGGTGTGTTGAAGTCTCCTACTATTATTTTGGAACTGTCAATTTCTCTTTTCAGTGCTGTTAGAGTTTGTTTTAGGTATTTTGGAGCCCTGTGATTGGCTGTGTAGATATTTATTATGGTTATGTCTTCCTGATGGACTGTCCCTTTAATCATTATATAATGTCCTTTTTGTCTTTTATGGTGGATTTTTTTAAAAATCTATTTTATCTGAGCTTAGTATTGCTACTCCAGCTCTTTTTCGGTTGCTGTTTGATATATTTCTTTCCATCCTTTGATTTTTATTATAGTTACGTCTTTGTTTCTAAGGTGTTTCTCTTCTAGACAGTATATTGATGAATGCTGTTTTTTAATCCATTCTGTCACTCTCTGTCTCTTTATGGGTGCATTTATGCCATTTACATTCAATGCGACTATTGATAGGTTTATTGCTGTCATTTTATTGTGCTTTTTTTGTGGTGCTGATGTTTTCTTTGTTCCTCTTACTCTCCTACGTTGAATACTTTTTTGTTTGTGGATTTTTTTTTCCGTTTCTTTCATTTTTGTAGATTTTGTGTTTACTGAGACTTTATGTTTTTCTTCTTTATTTTGATGAGTAGGTTTGTTAACTTTCTTTGTGGTTACCTTCAAATTTACCCCGTCTTCCTAAGTTTGAACCAGTCTTTTAATACCTTGACTTCCTCTCCATTTGAAAGTTCTATACCTACACCATTTATTCCCTCTTTTATTGTTCTGACATTGTTGGAATTTACAGATTGACCTTTCTGGTTCCCTGTTGTAAATTTTTTAGTTTTGTTTTATCCTTGGAAGTTCTTTACCTAGGTTTGTATCTGACTGATGTGGTTTTGTGCCCTAGATTCAGGTTGTTTGATGTTGTTGGTTCTCTAACCAAAGGACTCACTTTAATAATTCTTGTAAGTTTGGTTTGGTTTTCACATGTTCCCTTAGTTTCTGTTTATCTGGAAATGTCCTAATTTCACCATCATATTTGAACAAGAGCTTTGCAGGATATATTATTCTTGACTGGCAATTTATTTTTCTTTCAAGGTTTTATATATGTCATCCCATTGCCTTCTTGCCTGCACGGTTTCTGCCAAGTAATCAGAGCTTAGTTTTATTGTTTCCCTTTTGTATGTGACTTTTGGTTCTTCTTGAGCTGCTCTCAGGATTCTTTGTCTTTGGTTTTAGTGAGTGTGATTATGATATGTGTTGGTGATTTTCTTTTGGGGTTTATCCTATATGGGGCTTTTCATCTTTCATGATATTAGGGAAGTTTCTGTCAGTAAATCTTCAATGATCCTTTCTGTGTTTTCCATTTTCTCCTCCTGTTCTGGAACTCCAATCACACACAAATTTTTGCTTCAGATTGTATCCCACACCATTCTCAGGGGTTCTTCATTTTGCTTCATTCTTTTCTCTGATTTTTCCTCAAACAAAGTGGTATCCAAGGATTTGTCTTCAATTTCACTGACCCTGTCTTCTATTGTTTCAAATTTGTTACTAAAACCTTTTATTTCACTGTCCATTTTTGAAATCTTGTTCTTTATCTTTCGGATTTCTAATTGCTGTGATTTTTTTTTTAAATTATTTCTAGTTGTTTGTTTATTTTGACATTTTGTTTCTGTATTATTTTCCTGAATTCTTCCATGGTCTTGTCTGTCTTTTCCATGATTTTGTCTATTTTTTTCCTTATTTTTGTCTGCATTTTCCTTCTTCTTTTGGAGAACCCTGCATATTAGTGTTTTGAATCCCCTATCAGGTAGTTCCAGTGCCTTTTATTCTACCAGAAGGTCATCTAGTGTTTTATTTTGGACACTTTCAGGAGCCATCCCGTCCTTTTTTTAATGTTTTGATATTGTCTGCTGTCTTCAGGACATTCAGGAATTTTTTTTTTTTTTTTTTTTTTACTGATTATAGACCTGTTTGGTCCTGCTTTTTTGTTTTATTTGGTTATGTCTGAGCAGACAGTCTGGGGGTTCTTTGTTGTTTGCTCATCTGTGGACACAACAATTATCACTACCTTTTCCAGGTGGGTAGGGCCAATTGCTCCACTGTTGTGCAGCAGGGCAGGCCCAGTGGAGAGGGAGGGATGGTGATGAGTTGTTACAGCACATACTGGGGCCAACAGGGCAGGAATGGGGGATAGTGCAGTGCGAGGTCTGGTGGTCCATGCCTTGCCACTCAGGTGCGATGCTCAGTGTGTGGTGCAGTTAGGCAAGAGGGAATGGGGAGGATATGATGTGTGGAGCTTAGTGAGTGTGGGAAAGAGGATATAGAAGAGAGAGAAATAGAATTCAAAAACAAAACAAAACAAGACAAATGGTGCTAAGGGAGCCTGCTGGTGGAGTGACATGGACCCAGGAAAGCCGTGTGTTGGTGGCTTTCTAGCCAGTTGGTGTGGTGCTGCCCATCAAGAAGGGGTGGAGACAGCACACGTGGCTAGGAGGGCAGGAGAAAAGACAGGAAGGAAGGTAAAGACATAAGGAACTGAAAGAAAGAAAGAAAAAAAAGGTACACACAGCCAAGTGGTCGGGAGGAAGAAAAGGAAGGAATTTAGAGAGAGACAAGAAACTGAAAAAGAAAATGCCTCAAGGGGGCCCACCCTGTTGTAGTGAGGACTGAGGAAGCAATGTGCCAGCAGTTCCCCAGCTGAGCAGTGTGTCACAGTCCATCGAAAACACCAGAGACGGCACACACGGCCAAGTGGTTGATAGGAAGGAAAGTAGAGAGAGACAAGGAACTGAGAAAAAAAAAGAAAAGAAAAAAAAATGCCCCAAGAGAGCCCACCCTGTGGCAGTGAGGGCTGGGCTGGGGAAGCCATGTGCCAGTGGGTCCCCAGCCGAGTGGTGTGGCACAGCCTGTCAAAAATCATCATAGAAGGCACACGCAGCCAGGTGGTCAAGAGAAAAGAAAGGAAGGATAGTAGAGAGAGACAAGAAACTGAGGAAAGAAGAAGAAAAAGAAACACAAAGAAAAATGCCCCAAGGGAAAAATGCAGTGCAGACTGGGGAAGCTATGTGCTGGCGGCTCTCCAGCTGAGCGGTGTGGCACAGCCTGTCAAAAAACAGGACAGCACATGCAGCCAGGTGGTTGAGAGAAAGGAAGCCATGTGCCAGCATTTCCCCAGCCAAGCAGTGTGGCACAGCTTGTCAGAAAATAGCAGAGACGGCACCTGGAGAAAGGAAAGGAAGGAAGGTAGAGAGTCAAGAAACTGAGAAAAAAAATACCCCGGGGGAGCCCACTGTCATGGCGTCTTGGACTAGGGAAGCAGCTCCCTAGCCAAGCAGCGTGGCACAGCCTGTCAAGAAGGAACAGAGATGGCATATGGCACCAGTTAGGCGGGAGAAAGGAAAGGAGGTGACAGAGAAGAAACAAAAGGAAGCCACAAAACAACAACAGCCAGGAAAAAAAAAAAAAAAAGGCACTGAAGGAACCAGCTGGTGGGGGCAGGTGATCACAAACTGCTGGAAAGTAGCAGAAGCAGTGCAGAGGGAAAAAGAGTGGGGGTTGGAAAATCGTGTATCCCTGGTTACCAGATGCTCTGTCTCTTGCTGGGAGCTCCGTGAAGTTGCTTTCCCATACTCCGTGTCCACCGTTCTTGGTGGCTGAGAGGTCCAAGATAGCATGTCCATGCTAGTTTTGCTGGTAGAGGACCTCCACTCCGTAGCTCTCCTTGTTCTCTGTCAGTTTCTTATTCCATTCAGTGCTTGGTTGAGTTCTTTATCCCTTCATTTGACACTTAGGGTTCCAGAACTGACGATTGTATCTGTTTTACTTAGTTTTTTGGGTCTTTGCTATAGAAGGACTTCTGTCTATAGTGCCACGTTGGCTCTGCTTCTGAGCTGGCCTCTTGTCCCTGGCTTGTTGGATAATTTTGGGCAAGGACTGCCATTCATTCAGTCAGTAAACATTTGTCAGGAACAATGCAATCTTAGCAATAATAGTAATAACCACTGTGTATGATTCCTATGTGCTAGACACTTAGCTCTTTACATGGATTATCTTCCTTAAACCCCCTGATAAACTTCAAGGTGGGTTCTTTTACTGTCCCCATTTTATAGAGGGAAACTGATACTCAGAGAGGCTAGGTGACTTCCTCTTGGTCCCAGGGATAATTGGTAACAGAGCCAGGATTCAAACCTACATCTTTTGGTTCAAAGCACAGTCCCTAAACAACTGTCGCTGCGCTGGGCAGGTGTGCTCAAAGGCAATCATGACACTGGCTGATGATAGCTGCACCCACCTAGACGACAGCATCCCCAGAGAAGGGCAGGAACCAGGTGTGGTCCACTGAGTACCAGTCATTTATGACCTCATGGCCATAACCTCAGGACACTGCTCTGTCTCTGTCCAACCCCTTTTCTTCAGTATCTTTATTCTGCCTAGTGTCCCGCCTATTCATTCCATCAGCTCTAAATCTGGGGGCAGCTGCCCTGGGAATTCTGTGCCATTCTGAACCCTGTGGGGAGGGTTGGGGGTGCATTCTGTACAGGGACCTGGCTCCATGCTGGTGGGAAACAGAATCTGCACCTATTCAAGCAGAAACATAGTGGAGCAAAGTGGAGTGTGTTCGACTCCTGATTTCTGAGTCTCAGTTTCCCTATCTGTGAAATGAGAGAAGACTTGGAGTAGGTTGGCTGTATGGGACCCTGCTAAAATCTGATGTACCACACCCCCCACCCCCCCGGAGAGGGATGGGAGAAAAGGGAAAGGGTCAAAGCCAGTGAACTCTGGAGAACACAGACAGCAGAGCAAGGGCACTTTCCTCCAGCCCATCATACTGAAATGAGGGGCCTCTTCAAGCTGGAGGTGAGCATACTGAGGACAAATGAGAGGAAATGTGAGCACCAGGGAGGAGACTTAGGGTCTCACTGCTCTGGTAGTGCCAAAGTCTAGAAATGTCAGCTGATCCAGGAGACATGGGTCACCTTAGGCACAAGGCAGGTCAGGGCATGGCTTTGTCTTTAGGGTCATTATCCTGGAAAGCTCCAAGCCTCCAAGGTCAACCATTTCCTGGGCAGTTTCCATTTCTATTTCCCATGCTTGGAGGGTCTGCATCACCTATGACCCCATCTCCTGGATCCCACTAGGCCTAGAGAAAGACCCCAGGCTTACATGCAGTCCAACTCTGAAATGTGCTCATCTCACCTGTACAGAGATGCTGGCAGGACTGCTTTGGCTTCTTTTGGTGGGTCAGGGCAGAAACAAGTGAGAGGAGAATGAAGGGGGTGCAGTGGGGGAGTGATTAGTGCACATATGGAAAGCTCTGATGATTGCCGCCCTAGAGAGTTCTCTCCCAGTGTGACACTGAGTCTAATGAGTTTGACCTCTTAATAGCCCAGTTGTTGTTAGATGCCATCAAGTCGGTTCCAACTCCTAGTGACTCTATGTGCAACAGAACAAAACACTGCCCAGTCCTGTGCCATCCTCACAATCACTGCCATGCTTGAGCCCACTGTTGCAACCACTATGTCAGTCCATCTTGTTAAGGGTCTTTCTCTTTTTCGCTGACCCTCTACTTTACCAAGCATGATGTCTTTCTCCAAGTATTGGTCCCTCATGATAACATGTCCAAAATATGTGAGACGAAGTCTCACCATCCTTGCTTCTAATGAGCACTCTGGCTGTACTTCTTCCAAGACAGATTTGTTCGTTCTTCTGACAGTCCATGGTATATTCAATAGTCATTGCCAACACCATAATTCAAAGGCATCAATTCTTCTTGGGTTTTCCGTATTCACTGTACAGCTTTCACACGAATATGAGATGATTGAAAACACCATGGCTTGGGTCAGGCGCACCTTAGTCCTTAAAGTGACATCTTTGCTTTTTAACACTTTAAAGAAGTCTTTGCGGCAGATTTGCCTAATGCAATGCATTGTTTGATTTCTTGACTGCTGCTTCCATGGACGTTGATTGTGGATCCATGTAAAATTAAATCCTTGACAACTTTAGTCGTTTCTCCATTTATCATGATGTTGCTTATTGATCCAGTTGTGAGGATTTTTGTTTTCTTTATGTTGAGGTGTAATTCATACTGAAGGCTGTGGTCTTTGATCTTCATCACTAAGTGCTTCAAGTCCTCTTCACTTTCAGCAAGCAAGGTTGTGTCATTTGCATATTGAAGGTTGTTAATGAGTCTTCTTCCAATCCTGATGCTGGGTTCTTCTTCATATAGTCCAACTTCTTGGATTATTTGCTCAGCGTACAGATTGAATAAGTATGGTGAAAGGATACAACACTAATGCACAGCTTTCCTGACTTTAAACCACGCAGTATCCCCTTGTTCTGTTTGAACGACTGCCTCTTGGTCTACGTACAGGTTTCTCAGGAGCATAATTAAGTGTTCTGGAATTCCCATTCTTTGCAATGTTATCCATAACTTGTTAGGATCCACACAGTCAAATGCCTTTGCATAGTCAATAAAACATAGGTAAACATCTTTCAGGTATTCTCTGCTTTCAGCCATGATCCATCTGACATCAGCAATGATATACCTTGTTGCACGTCCTCTTCTGAATCCAGCTTGAATTTCTGGCAGTTCCCTGTGGGTGTACTGCTGTAGCTGTTTTTGAATGCTCTTCAGCAAAATTTTACTTGTGTGTGATAGTAATAACATTGTTCCAAAATTTCCACATTTGGTTGGATCACCTTTCTTTGGAATGGGTACAAATATGGATCTCTTCCAGTCATTTGGCCAGGTAGCTGTCTTCCAAATTTCATGGCATAGACGAGTGAGCACTTCCAGCACCATATCCATTTGTTGAAACATCTCAATTGTTTTTCCGTCAATTGCTGGAGCCTTGTTTTTCACCAATGCCTTCAGTGTGGCTTGGACCTCTTCCTTCAGTACCATTGGTTCTTGATCATATGCTACCTCCTGAAATGGTTGGACATTGACCAAGTCTTTTCGGTACTGTGACTCTGTGTATTCCTTCCATATTCTTTTGATGCTTCCTGAATCTTTTAACATTTTTCCCATAGAATCCTTCAATATTGCAACTCGAGGCTTGAATTTTTTCTTCAGTTCTTTCAGCTTGAGAAATGCTGAGCATGTTCTTCTCTTTTGGTTTTCTAGCTCTAGGTTTTGCACATTTTATTATAGTACTTTACTTTTTCTTCTAGAGCTGCCCTTTGAAATCTTCTGTTCAGCTCTTTTACTTCATCATTTCTTCCATTTGCTTTAGCTACTCTACATTCAAGAGCAACTTTCAGAGTCTCTTCTGACATCCATTTTGGTCTTTTCTTTCCTGTCTTTTTAGTGACTTTTGCTTTCTTCATGTATGATGTCTTTGATGTCATTCCACAACTCATCTGATCTTCAGTCATTAGTGTTCAATGCATCAAATCTATTCTTGAGATGGTCTCTAAATTCTGGTGAGATATACTCAAGGTCGTACTTTGGCTCTCTTGGGACTTGTTGTAATTTTCTTCACTTCAACTTGAAATTTGCATATGGGCAACTGATGGTCTGTTTCGTAGTTGGACCCTCGCCTTGTTCTGGCTGATTATATTGAGCTTTTCCATCATCTCTTTCCACAGTTGTAGTCGATTTGATTCCTGTGTATTCGATCTGGCGAGGTCCACATGTATAGTCGCCATTTATGTTGTTGAAAAAAGGTATTTGCAATGAAGAAGTCATTGGTCTTGCAAAATTCTATCATGCAATCTCTGGGGTCTTTCTATCACCAAGGCCATATTTTCCAACTACCAATCCTTCTTTGTTTCCAACTTTTACATTCCAAACACCAGTAATTATCAATGCATCTTGATTGCATGTTTGGTCAATTTCAGACTGCAGAAGTTGGTAAAAATCTTCAATTTCCTCATCTTTGGCCTTAGCGGTTGGTGTGTAAATATGAATAATAGTCATATTAACTGATCTTCCTTGTAGGCGTATGTGTTATTATCCTATCACTGACAGCCGTGTACTTCAGGATAGATATTGATGTGTTCTTTTTGATGATGAACGCTATGCCATTCCTCTTCAATTTGTCATTCCCAGCATAGTAGACCATATGATTGTCTGATTCAAAATGGTCAATGCTAGTCCCTTTCAGCTTACTAATGCCTAGGATATCGATCTTTATGAGCTCCATTTCATTTTCGACAACTTCCAATTTTCCTAGATTCGTACCTTGTACATTCCAAGTTCTGACTATAAATGGATGTTTGCAGCTGTTTCTTCACATTTTGAGTCATGCCACACCAACAAATGAGGTCCCAAAACTTTGCTCCGCTGTGTCATTAAGGCCGACTGTACTTTGAGGGGGCAGCTCTTCCCCAGTGGTTATTTTGAGTGCCTTCCAATCTGAGGGGCTCATCTTCCAGCACTATATCAGACAATGTTCTGCTGCTAATTAAAAGGTTTTCACTGGCCAATTTTTTCAGAAGTAGACTGCCAGGTCCTTCTTCCTAGTCTGTCTTAGTCTGGAAGCTTCACTGAAACCTGTCCAAGGGTGACACTGCTCGTATTTGAAATACCAGTGGCAAAGCTTCCAGTATCACAGCAACACACAAGCCACTACAGTGCAACAAACTGAGAGACACATGGTGGAATAGCCCAGCGGTGATGGCCAATGACAGTGACTTTGTGCCAACAGCCAGACGGGCACTACAGTTACCCATAAGTTGAGGGATTCAGTGGTGTGCTAGCAAATGTTTAACAACCTGCCTTGATTTGTGGTGTCTGCTGACTTTTGCAGTGTAAATACTTCCACCATGGCCAATCTCAAGCTACCAACATGACGTCACTGAATGTGCAGTTGGGAAGAGAGGCTAATAGTTGGCTCTCATGAGCCCCTACAACCTGGCTCTGCCACGCTACTGGGCAGATTCAGCATGAGGCTGAGGTGGAGGGATCCTTCCAAAGCCCATGCAATGTGTTCACATAGTCATATGTTTTTATACAATTTGTAAAAGTCAAATACACTAACTGCAATTGGTTAAGATTTCTGCCTCTTTCCATTCCAACTTCCCCTTCATTTCATTTCCCCTTGTATTGAATGGCTTAGAATAGCCATGGGCATGTTGTGATTTCTTTTCTAATTCTAAATAAATATTCGCTTTGTACCTAAATTTGATTCATAATTTTATTTTCTTCATTTTCTTTTTCTTAAAGAGAACCTCAGAAATTCTATACAGTTCCAGCTGCAAAACCTAGATCCACGCTGAGAGTAAATTAGATTACAATTTATCCTCCGGAAATTTCTGGTGATTGTTACTCTGTACCTTAGAGTCACGTTGGTGTATGTAAATTTATCACTGGATAATTTGGTCCATATTAGCTTCCTAAAATGCCACTTTCGTTATGCTAAAGCTCTGCTAAAAATGCTCACAGCTTCCCTTTGATCCCTTAAACTGGCATTCAAGGCTCTACATAGATTAACCCCTAGCACCTTTCTGAAAATGTCTTCATTACTCCCTGTACATTTCCCAAATAAAACCTTTTGCTTTGTGCCTTTGTTTAGGTTTTGTCCTCAGCCTGAAGTGCCTTTTCCTTCTCCCCATTTTGGATTTTGTCAAATGCTATATCTGTATCTATTGAGATGATCATTTTGTTATCCTTTATTAATATGGTGTATTTCATTAATTGATTTTCGGGTGTTAAACAAACCTTGCATTCCTGGGATAAATCCCACTTGAATGTGGTGTATAGTCCTTTTTATATGTTGCTAGATTCAGTTTGCTAAAAATTTGTTGAGGATTTTTGCATCTATATTTATGAAAGTAGTTTTCTTTTGTGATGTCTATCTGGTTTTGATATCATGGTAATTCTGACCTCACAGAATGAGTTGAGAAGTGTTCCCTCCTCTTCTATTTTTGAAAGAGTTTATTAGAGATTAGTATTAATTTTTCTTTAAATGTTTGGTAGAATTCCACAGTGAAGCCATCTGTGCCTGAGCTTTTCTTTGTAAAAAGATTTAAAATTACAAATTCTCTTTTCCTGTTATAAGTCTATTCGGATTTTCTATTTCTTCTTGAGTCATTTTTCATAGTTTGTTTCATTCTAGGAATTTTTCCATTTCATCTAAGTTATCTAATTTGCTAGTATACAGTTGTTTGTAGTGTTCCCTTCTTTTTTTTTCTGTAAAGTCGCTAGTGATGTCTTTTCTCTCTTTCTGATTTTAGTTATTTGAGTCTTCGCTCTTCTTTTCTTGATCAGTCTAGGTAAAACTTTGTCAATTTTATTGATCTTTTCAAAGAATTTACTTTTGGTTTCCATAATTTTCTCTATTGTTTTTTATTCTCTATTTAATTTATTTCTACTCTCATCTTTATTATTTCCTTTCTTCTGCTTGCTTTGGGTTTAATTTGCTCTTCTTTTTCTAGGAGAAAGTACTGGAAATAATCCTAAAAGTTATATAACAGAATATTGATGCTTTAGAAGATTGGCTGAAGTCCCAGAGCTTAAAAGATATTATAAGAATGACAGCCACATTCAAGCATATTACTAAAAGGTAGCAGAAGTAGTCCAGTGACTACCCATTCTCATCATCTACCTCCAGACTACATAAAAAGAAAATCGAGATTTCAAAGGAATTTGAGAGCTTTTGAGTTTTCCCATTTCCACTACTCCATGGGGAAGAGAGGGACTGCTCCAACAAACAGGTTAGTGGGGCTTCAAAAGTACTCACAGAGTGGGCTATCAGAAGGTGAGTCTAACATCAGTGTCAAGCAGGATATTGCTGAGCTTCAGAAACCCATGGGCTATCTTGCTACATATAGTAGAGGGGATAGTAGGAAGAATGATCATGGCATACACCATCTGGAATTTGAGGGTGTTCATGAACATGGAGACTACCACCTATTTCTTTCCAAAGACCCTAAGGGCGGAGGCTGGCTGGAGTGGTCCGTGTGACAGGGGGAGGGGCAAGGACAGTGGCAGTAGAGCAGCCTCCCATGAGAGTTTCCTGGAGACCATGTGGACACCATGGAAGGTACTGGGACTCAGGCTGTCTTGATGAGACCTGGCTGCTGGGGAGAGGGAACCTGGACAGTAGGAGGGTGTAAGGAGGGCCCCTTAGGGACTGGTAAGGAAAGGATCCTGAGAGGTCAGTGAGGGGGTGCATAGCCATCATTGGAGAGCTGCACTGTTCCATGAGAAGGCCCAGTAAGAGCCTCCAAAGAACCCACAAATGCATTCCCCATGGGAGCTCAGCATTTGGATGCCTAATATTATAGAGGGCAAAACCACTAGCCAGTGATGGCCTGGAGAGAACCACAAACAGAACTTCACACCTACCTTTTCCCCCTTCCTTCATGTTGCAACCATGGAATGCCGTGGGAAAGGGGAGTGGAGGAGTGAAAGTCCATACCCTCTTCCCTACTGTAGGTTTCTGAGTGAGGTGTCTCAGGTGCGTGGAAGGAGAGGATATATGTGTATCCACCCATGGATATACACACACTCAGGCAAATACACACATACTTACACAGAAGCACACACCTCACTTAATTGAACTGGAGATGTGATTGAAGTTTTAAATTGGATAAAACTGGACTTTTAAACAGCTGAGGGTGAGATTTAATTCTTGGCTACAGGATCCACTGAAACATAGTGAAGGGAAAGATACCTCTGAGAGGATTTTTGAAGATATGGGTTAGGGAAAACTGTAGCTATACCTTATGTGTACCCCCATTGTGTTAGATCCTACAATATAAAGGTGGTTGTTGTTGTTGGGTGCCATTGAGTCAATTCTGACTCGTAATCACCCTATAGGACAGAGTAGAACTGCCTCATAGGGTTTCCTAGTCTGTCACCTTTTGAGAGCAGATCGCCAAGTCTTTTATCCCATGTTGCTGCTGGTGGGCTCAAACTGTTGACCTTTTGGTTAGCAGCTGGGTGGTTAACCATTGCACCACCAGGGCTCCTTCAATATAAAGGAAGATTATAATTAGAATCAACAAGAACTTTTATGAGCACTATGTGACAAAGAACATCACACATGTACAGATTGATTCCTGCCAATTAGATTTTTTTTATCCCCCCACCACCCCCTGCCCCCACACTGACTTGCAGAAATAAACAGGAGATTCTCAGGCCAACCTCTCTATATTACAGATGGGGAAACTAAAGTCCAGAGGTGAAAGAGTTGGCCCAGATCTGGGAATTAGGAAGCTGTGGCACTTCCCTATTCATTCAACACAGAGAACTCTAATTGTAAAAGGACTTACCTTGAGGGGGGCTGGGGGGACAACACAGAGAGGATGAGATGTAGACACTCTGAATTTTATTTCCATCGTCAGATGTTTCTCAGGGAAAATGATGGTTTCAGCCAGACAGGGAGGTGGAAATGGCCCATGCTTCTGTCTGGAAGTTGTGGAAAATGCTTTATTTTAACTCTGTTCCTCCAGAATTCATATTCATCCATATGAAACTGTCAATCAACCTTCCAGCAAAGGAAAACACACACACCTCTGCACAAATGGCTTTGATTAGACTTAGCTGTAGGTTTAAGAAAATTTAATCATCTTAACTTGTTTAGTCTTTTTCCCTGATGAAAATCATCAGTCAGATTCCAGCAAAAGTCAGTTAGAGCTGAGCTGCTGTCAGCACCGTTGTTTATGTTAATACATTATAGGCATGAAATGGAGGAAAGTAGAATTATGAGAAAAAATTCTGAGTGAATTAGGAAAGTGATGGTCTGCAGCAGGCCTCTGAGGCTGACAGACAGGGGAGCCCTGAAAAGACTGTTTATTTATGAGACTCAGGATAGAACCTCCTTAGACCTGTTAGAAGCGATGTTGAGAAATTCTAAAGTATATTTATCCCTGTAGTCAGAACGTGCTTTCAGAAGAGCTAAAGAAAGGTCTGGAACCCCATAGATGCCATTTACTAGCTGACTGACCTCGGACCAGTGACTTAACCTCTTTAAACATCAGTTTCCTCATCTGAGAAATGGGGCTATTAGGAGTAACAGGTTCATGTTACTAGTTACTAGGAGTAACAAGTAACTAGCATGGCTGTGTGGATTAGCTGGCATATGGGTGAAAGGATTGGCTCAGTGTCTGGCTCACAGTGATGCTCAGTCAAAGTCTCCTTTATATCAGCATTGTCACTCATACCTGATGCCAGTCATGGTGCTCCCTCCCAGTACGTCAGACCCTGAGGACATTGGCCAATGGGTGATTCCCACTGGAGGTGAAGCAGTCTGCTGGCTGAAAAAGCCTCAAATCTGTATCCTCGACCTACCTCTACTGTGGAGAAACTGGATGACTTTGGAGAAATCACTGCTTCTCTGAACTTTGGTTTCTTGGTCTGTCAAGTGGGACTGCTAGTTGTCTCCCAATACCCAGTCTCCCGTTCTTCCCAGAAAAAATTCTGACTACCACCTAACCCCAAAGTCACATTTTTCAGGTTCCTTTACAGCTAAGTGTGGTCATGTGACTATTTTTGACCATTAAAATTCAAGAGGAAATGTTACATAGAGTTTTAGAAAGTGTCCTGAAAAAGAGGAGGGAGGAAACAACCCAAGTGTCTATCAATAAGTGAATGAATAAACAAAGTATGGTAATCCATACTATGCAAGATTACTCAGCAATAAACAGAACAAACCCCTGATACATGCGACAGGATGGATATGTCTCAAAAGCACTATGTTGAGCAAAAGAATACAGACACAGAAGAGTACTTACTAAATGATTACATTTATATGAAATTGTAGAACAGGAAAACTCATCTATAGTAATGATAAGGGGGCCATTGACTGTAAAAAGGCATGAGAGAACTTTCTAGGGATATGTAAATGTTCTGTATCTCACCTGACGTGGTGGTTACATGGGTGTTTACATTTATCAAAACTCATCAAACTCTATACTTAAAATGTGTGCATTTTATTTTATGTAAATTATATCTCCATAAAGTTTTTTTAAAATAAAAAATAAATAAAAGGATTACCTTCTCCAAAGATGTGATGGCTAGAGCTTTAGCAGCCATCTTGGACCTGAAGACAGGAACTTTGCCCCAGCAATTGCGAAGCAGTGAACTGGAGGGAGCCTAGGTCCCCGTGGACTTGGTGGAGCTGCATACCAGGCCTAGACTACCTGCCTCTGGACTTCTTTTATATGAAAGAGAAATATTTATCTTGTTAAAGCCAATGTTAGCTTTTGCTATTGCCGTTGTTATTGCTCTTAGTTGAACTAAGTTCTAACAGAAGGACAATTCCCAGGGCAACCAGGAGGGCCAAAAGAGAACCATTATGAATAGTTACTATGATGATTATTTTCCCACTTCTTTCATTCTCTGGTGTGCTGCTGAGGAGCCACGGACAGACAAGGTGGTGACATGGAGCTAGGACAGTCTTCCCTTGGGGCCAGTGTGCCCACCCATGGATGACAGGCCAAGCCCAGGTAAGGCCTATCTTTGTTCTCCCATCCCTTCCCCTTCTGCCTAGTCCTTCCAGACCATGGCAACCCCAACTCACCTGACAGGGAGAAAGGGACCCAAAGCTGGACAGCTGGTCTTCTAGAGTTTCTATGCACAAGCCTATGGGGCACGGTTGCCTGACTCATGCTGGGAAGGAGTCTTCTCCTTGTGAATTCTGAGGCTCAAGATGGGCAGGGACTGTTACAGGCTATACAGAAAATCGGTGGAAGAGCCCTTCCAGTTCCCTTCCCCTGGGTCACACTGAGCTTGGGTCATAAGCAGTTCCAACAGAGGGGGGTGAGTGGTCTCAACGATGCCCCAGCAGGCCTGAGGAGGAGGTGGGTGGGCTGCTTTGAGTCTGGCCCTGGGCTGGTCTCCTTTTCCCAATGTTACACACCAATCACAGGTCATTTCAGCATGTGCCATGTGGGGAGCTGGTGTGTGTCTGCTCCAGGCCAAAGGGCAAAAAGGGATGAGTCATGTGTTCCCTTTGGATGTGTGGCAGCAGGGGTGGGGAGTGTGTTCCCCAGATCTTTGGATTACAGAATAGGAACTCTCCATCAGCTTAGCCAAGTACAGAGGTGGTGCTCATGGTGTTGCTGTATGCACACACATATACACATACACATGCACACACACACACATACACACAGAGACTCGCACATACTTCCCATGTGCACGAACTCCTGGTGGCATAGTGTTTAAGAGCTGACTGCTAACCAAAAGGTCAGCAGTTCAAATCCACCAGCCGCTCCTTGGAAACCCTATGGGGCAGTTCTACTCTGTCCTATAGGGTTGCTATGAGTTGGAATCAACTTGACAGCAATATACAACAACAACAACCAGTGTACCCACCCATGGATATAAACACACTCAGGCATGTATACACACACACAAGCACTCACCACACTAAATGTCTTAGAAGCCCTCAAGTGCTTCTCTTTCTTGCCTCTGGATCTTCATATGTACTTTACCCCCTACCAGAAGCACACTAGCTTCCTCCCCTTCATCTGCACAAATCCCTACTGTAGATTTCTGCTTACACACCTCTTTTCCAGGGAGACTGTGTCTCAGCTGCCTGCTAATGATCTTCCCAGTCCTCTGCATCTCCCTTTCTGAGCCCTCATCGTTCTTTTGTGATGATGTCTTTGATGCCTGTCTTCTCTGACGTACTGTCACCTCTGTGAGGGCAGGGTCTGTCCAGCTTGGCTACCCTGTACTTCAGCACTCTGCACAGGACTTGGAACTTTAGTTAGTGCTCAAACAATGTATGCTGAATGGATGAATAAATATACACACTCACCCATCTGTGTCTGCTTCCCCCACATAACTGGGAGCTGCTTAAAGTGGGTATCTTGCTTTGAATGACCCCAAGGAGATACTCAAAGGCGCTTCTTGGATGAGTGGATAAATGACCACCCAACCCCACAACATGCACACCTCCCCCCGCCCACGTACCCTGAAACTCTGAAATATTCCTATCAACCCAGACCATGTGTAATAAGTTAAAGATGGCTTCATTGTTTCCTACTGTTGCAATTGAGAGCTGATGTCTAATTGCACTTCCCTTGTATCTGGGCTGGCACTAGTGACCTAGAATGAAGCAGAAATGATGTTCCGGGTCTTCTGAGGCTAGGTCATAAAAAGCTTTGAGCTTCTGCCTGGACATCTTGGAACATTCACTCTTGGAACCCAACTGCCATGTTGTGAGGAAGACCCCAGCCAACAGCCTTAGATGAGTTCTCAGTCAATAACTACCACCAACTTGCCAGCCATTTAAGACATCTTGTAAGTCAATCCTCCAGCCTCAGCTGAGTTGCCCCAGCTGATGCTGCATGGAGCAAAGAGGAGCTGTTCCCCCACCAAGCTCTACCAAAACTTGAGTATTCATACAGAAAATAAATGATGATTGTGTTTTAAGCCACTAAGTTTTGGGGGTAGTTTATTATACAGCAATATATAACTATAATGCCATCACATTATGTGTGAGAGGAAGTACTACCTTAAGTCCCTCAAGGGACCCCTGGTATAGGTAGCCAGGATGGAAGAGAGGACAGCACCCCACAGGGATGAGCAGAGAGTGTCTGGGGCACTCATTACTCTGTCTGGGGCAGTGTGTACATACTCCAAGGATCTCACACACACATGTGCCTGTGCATGTACACACAAATACAAACTCTGACAGCCACACCCACATGCACCTGCCCATAAACCCAAGATATATACACATACACCTGGACACACAAGCAGGCATAACTACTTGTGTGTGCACACATACGCACAGGTGCAAACCTAGGTAGGACAGGTCCCTAGACTCACAGGGGAGTGGGCACTTAGGCAGATAGTCAAATAATTCATGAATAAGTTTTAAGCATTCCTCATAGGCTAGGGTTAGGAGCTCTCTGTTCCAGAAACCCTCTGGAATCTGCTTTTTTTCCTGCATCCACCAGTGACCATATTCTCTCAAAAGCCCCCTGCTCCCCCACCTCCCACCCCTAGGATCAAGAGGGTGGAAAGTGCTGATGAGATTCAGGGGAAGAGAGTGAGCTGTGTGGGCCTATATTGAGCCCTCTGGTGTGATCCCGGCACCCACCACACTGGCAGGCTTGGCCAGTTGTAGTCTGCTAGTGGACACAATGCCATGGTGGGCTGCCAGGTGAGGGATTCAGAAGCCCCAGGAACCCTGTGAGTGTGGCTGGCTGGGTCACACCCGAAGTTATAACTCCTTAGCCAGCCTTATACATTGTAGGAATACTTTTATTTCTGAAGTAATGATGTCCTAAATACCCTGAACAACTCTCCAAATGAAAATAATGATATATCAGATAATATATTTTAAAAATTATAATGCACTACAGAGTTGAGAAGAAACTAGGAAGCCAGAGAAACCAAAACTGAGTGGAAAGTGTGGCCACTGGATGATGGAGTACCAATGCTGACTTTTGTTCAGAGATCTGCCAAACCCTGGTAACCTTACACTTCCATGTTGATGATGGACTGGAATGGAAGAAAATAAGTAATCCTGGGATCTGCCCAAGTAAGCAGTTTAATAAAAGACCCTTGCCTAGAGCTGGGGCCCTAAGGGCCACACCTTCAGTATAGGGGTAACCAAGAAATGAACCCACTGAATACAAGAGAGAGCAAGGACAACCTGACCCTGTGTAGAGGGAAAAAAAATAAAATCCCTCCTGAGAATCCTTACTCAAAAGTTGGCTCTCACATGGATATGCAGTTCAAATTTATGTGTAGTCTGAAATTCTTAAGCAGAGAATTTAATTTAAAGTGGTCCAGAATTGGTGCTTCTTGCAGGTAACTAGCAGAAGCGAAAGCAAATTATTTCTGTGGGAACCTGAGTTCAGCCCAGGACTTAAAGATAGACGTAAAGTTCCAAAGAAAATTTCAGTTCAAGTCAAAAATAATAAAATCACACCAGGGAACAGTTACCATGAGTGAGAACCAGCAGAAACAAGAGACTGAAGAAACAGATCTGCACAGACTTCAGATATTAAAATGATCAGACATGGAAAATAACTATGTTTAATTTGTGTCAAGAAATAAAAGAAAGGTTTGAAAATATGAACACAGCACAGGACACTGTTTTTAAAAAATGCAAAAAGGCAGCAAGGATCACTCACACCCTAGTATAAATAAGTTCATTAGGTTGTTCCAGAAGGACAACACTGAGAGTAGACCACAGAGGAAACAGAAGTTGCCAAGGGGATATATTTCTGGGTGGTCATTAAACAGGCTACTTAGGTCACTAGGTTTGTCTTTGCAAGAGATAAAAGGGAGTTTGGGGATGATGGGATTTGGGTGACTGGAAGGAGGAGTGGGGATTGTTATGGATTGAATTGTGTCCCCAAAAAATTTGTGTCACAGTTTATAAAGAAAATTTTCTACATTCTACCTCGGTATGTAGCATCTGGGATCTTAAAAGCCTGTCAGCAGCCATCTAAGATACTCCACTGGTCTCACCCCTTCAGGAGCAAGGGAGAATGAAGAGAACAGGATACAAGGAAAAGATTAGTCCAAAGGACTAATGGATCGCAGCTGCCAAGGCCTCCACCAGACTGAGTCCAGTACAGCTAGATGGTGCCTGGCTACCACTATTGACTGCTCTGACCAAGATCACAACAGAAGGTCCTGGACAGAGCTGGAGATGGATGTAGAACAAAATTCTAACTCACAAAAAAAGACCAGATTTACTGGCCTGATAGACTGCAGAAACTCTGAGAGTATGGCCCCCGGACACCCTTTTAGCTCAGTAATGAAGTCATGCCTGAGGTCCAACATTCAGCCAAAGATTAGACAGGTCCATAAAACAAAACGAGACTAATGGGGCACAACAGTCCAGGGACAAAGAATAGAAGGCAGGAGGGGACAGGAAAGCTGGTAATAGGAAACCCAAGGTTGAGAAGGGACAGTGTTGACATGTCATGGGTTTGTTAACCGTTGTCATAAAACAATATGTGTACTTACTGTTTAATGAGAAACTATTTGTTCTGTAAACCTTCATCTAAAGTACTATGAAAAAATTTTTTAAAAATGTATGTCAACTTGTCTAGGCCATGATTCCCAGTATTGTGTGGTAGCCCACCATTTTGTAATCTGATGTGATTTTCCTATGTGTTATAAAACTTACCTCTATGATGTTAATGAGGCAGTTACGTTAATGAGGCAAGACTCTATCTACAAAATTAGGTTGTGTCTTAAGTCAATCTCCGAGATATAAAAGAGAGAAGGAAGCACAGAAACAGAGAGACCTCAAACCACCAAGAAACAAGAGCCAGGAGAATAGTGTGTTCTTTGGACCCAGGGTTCCTGTGCTGAGAAGCTTCTCAACCGGGGAAGCTTGATGACAAGGACCTTCCCCCAGAGTCTACAGAGAGAGAAAGCCATCCTCTGGAGATGGCACCCTGAATTCGGACTTCTAGCCTCCTGGACTGTAAGAGAATACATTTCTCTTTGTTAAAGCCATCCACTTGTGGTATTTCTGTTATAGGAGCACAGATGGAAAGAAATTTGGGGAGTTAGAGGGGCTGGAGAGGAATTTGGCAAAAGGAGGTTTGTGAGTAGAAGGAGATTTGGGGGTGAAAGGGAGTTAGGGGTGAATGGAAATTGGGTAGGTAGAAGGAGGTATGGGGGTGGAAGGGAATTTCAGGGTGGAAGAGAATTTGGGCATGAAAGGGAATTTCAGGGATAGGAAGTTTGGGGGGTAGAAGGGAGTGTGGGGTGGCAGGGAGCTGGCAGAGCAAGTTCCCTTCCCTGGCAGCTTGGCAGTGGTGAGCCCTAGTGGTATGGAGGATATGACTTCTCCCAGGAGCCCCTAGGTCACTCCATTCCTGAAATATGGGCCACCTCTCATCATAGTGGTGCCCACCCTGCTTTGAAGATGGTGTCCAGGTGCTCAGCTTAATTGAGTGTGAGAAACTGCTTTCTCCTGGAAATTAGTCCATCCAACCTTGCTCTAACAGTGGGACCAGGATAACAATAACGATGATAGTGATGGTCATTCTCTGTGGTGCAGTTACTCTGTGCAGGGCAGCACAGAGTGAGACCTCACCACAGTCCTGGGAGGCAGGGGCTGTTATGATTCCCACTTGGAGCTGAGGAGACTGAGGCTTAAAGAGGGAAAAGGATACATCTAAGGCCATATAAGGGGCTGGGTTAGAATTTGAACTAAAAGCCCATGCTTTCAACCACTCCTCAATCCTAGCTTTTTGATGAGGGGGATGGGACACAGCTATTCATCCAAGACTGCTTTATCTTTAAGAAAAGTTGAAAAACATTTTTTTTAATTGATGTAATTAAATGAAGTTTACATTTCAAGTTATTCTCCCATATAGAATTTTTTTTTAACATGCATTGTTATGAGACCCCAACCGCTCACCCCATTCTGTGACAGCACACTCCTCCCCTCTGCCCCTGATTCCCCATGAACATGCAACCAGCTCCCAACTCTGTCTGCCTTCCCCTCTCACCTCTGGACAGAAGCCGGCCCTTTGGTCTCTTATGTCTACTTGTCTAAGAGACACATTCTTCACGAGTATCACTTTATGTCCCACAGTCCAGTCCAATCCCTGTCTGAAGAGTTGGCCTCAGAAATTGTTTTAGTTCTGAGGTGATGGAGAGACCAGGGGCCATGCTTTCCGGGGCCCCTCCAGTCTTAGTCAGACCATTAAGTCTGGTCTTCTTACTAGAATTGGAGTTCTGCATCCCATCATTCTACTGCTCCATCAGGGAACCCTGTTAGGATGTTCATTGGTGGTAGCCGGGCACCATCTAGTTCTGCTGGTTTCAGGCTGATGAAGTCTCTGGTTTATGTGGCCCATTCTGTCTCTTGGGCCAATACTTTCCTTTTGTCTTTGGTGTTCTTCGTTCTCCTTTACTCCAAGTGGTTGGGACCAAATGATGCATCTTAGATGGCCACTTGCAAGCTTTTAAGACCCCAGACGCCACTCACCAAAGTAGGATGCAGAACATTTTCTTAAT
>NW_004444020.1:11912884-11937960 GCF_000243295.1 Trichechus manatus latirostris
AATTGACATGGATGTCCCCTGAAAGCATGGTCCCCAGACCCCACATCCCTGCTACTCTGTCTCTCAAAGTATTTGATTGTATTGAGGAAACTTCTTAGCTTTGGTTTAGTCCAGTAGTGCTGGCTTCCCCTGTAGTGTGTGCTGTCCTTCCCTTCACCTAAGATGATTCTTATCTACTATTTAGTTAGTGAATAACCCTCACCCTCCCTCCTCACCCCCGTAACCACCAAAGAATGTTTTCTTCTGTGTTTAAACCTTTTCTTGAGTTCTTATAATCGTGGTCTTATACAGTATTTGTCCTTCTGTGCCTGACTAAATTCACTCAGCATAATAAGTTCTAGCTTCCACCAACTTATACAATGTTTCACAGCTTCATCATTATTCTTTATCATTGCATAATATTCCATTGTGTGGATATACCATAGTTTGTTTATCCATTCGTCCATCGATGGGCACTTAGGTTGCTTCCAGCCTTTGGCTATTGTGAACAGTGCTGCAATGAACATGGGTGTGCATATATCTATTCATGTGATGGCTCTTGTTTCTCTAGGATATATTCCAAGGAGCAAGATAGCTGGAAAGTATGGTACTTCTATTTCTAGCTTTTTAAGGAAGTGCCAAATTGATTTCCAAAGTGGTTGTACCATTTTACATTCCCACCAACAGTGTATAAGTGTTCCAGTCTCTCCACAACCTCTCCAGCATTTATTATTTTTGTTTTATGGATTAATGCTAGCCTTATTGGGGTAAGATGATATCTCATTGTAGTTTTGATCTGCATTTCTCTGATGGCTAATGATCGTGGGCATTTCTTCATGTGTCTGTTAGCTGCCTGAATATCTTCTTTGGTGAAGTGCCTGTTCATATCCTTTGCCCATCTTTTAATTGGGTTATTTGTCTTTTTGCTGTTGAGGTTTTGGAGCATCTTGTAGATTTTAGAAATTAAACGCTGATCGGATTTGTCGTAGTCAAAAAATCTTTTCCCAATCTGTAGGCTGTCTTTTTGCTCTTTTGGTGAAGTCTTTGGATGAGCGTAAGTGTTTGATTTTTAGGAGCTCTCATTTATCTAGTCTCTCTTCTGGTACTTGTGCATTGTTACTTATGGTTTGTATTGTGTTTTTGCCATGTATTAGGGCTCCTAGGGTTCTACCTATTTTTTCTTCCATGATCTTTATCGTTTTCAATTTTATATTTAAGTCTTTGATCCATTTTGAGTTAGTTTTTGTACATGGTGTGAGATATGGGTCTTGTTTCAGTTATTTTGCAGATAGATATCCAATTGTGCCAGCACCGTTTGTTAAAGAGACGGTCTTTTCCCCAATTAATGGACTTTGGGCCTTTGTCAAATATTAGCTGCTCATAGGTGGATGAGCTTATATCTGGATTCTCAACTCTGTTCCATTGGTCTATATATCTGTTATTGTATCAGTACCAGGCTGTCTTGACTACCGTGGCAGTATAATAGGTCCTAAAATCAGGTAGTGTAAGGCCTCCCACTTTGTTCTTCTTCTTGAGTAGTGCTTTATTTATCCGGGGCCTCTTTCCTTTCCATATGAAGTTGGTGATTTGTTTCTCCATCTCATTAAAAAATGCTGCTGGAATTTGGATCGGGATTGCATTGTATCTGTAGATTGCTTTGGGTAGAATTGACATTTTCACTATGTTGAGTCTACCTATCTATGAGCAAGGTATATTTTTCCACTTATGCAGGTCTCTTTTAGTTTCTTGCAGTATTGTCTTGTAGTTTTCTCTGTAAAGATCTTTTACATCTCTGGTTAGATTTATTCCTAAGTATTTGATCTTCTTGGGGCCTATTGTAAATGGTATTGATTTGGTGATTTCCTCTCCAAGGTTCTCTTTGTTGGTGTAAAGGAATCCAATTGATTTTTGTATGTTTATCTTGTATCCTGAAACTTTGCTGAAATCTTCGATTAGTTCCAGTAGTTTTCTTGTAGATTCCTTGGGGTTTTCTGTGTATAAGATCATATCATCTGCAAATACAGTTACTTTGACTTCTTCCCTACCTATTTGGATGCCTTTTATTTCTTTTTCTAGCCTAACTGCTCTGGCTAGGACCTCGAGCACAATGTTGAGTAATAGTGGTGATAAAGGGCATCCTTGTCTGGTTCCTGCAAAAAACATTTTTTAAATATTAGAAACAAAGAGCTATCTGTGTTTATTGTATAAATTAGAGAACACCAAAGGGTATGAAGTAAGTCATAGAAACAACCCCTGTCCCACTACAAAGAGGCATGGCTAGGGGGCAAGCCCTGGCCAGGTTGGATGAGAGGACTTCCCAGGGGGACCTGGATCTTCCACAGAGAGATATGAGAAAACTGTGCAGACAGCTGCAGTCTTCTGCCCAGAATCTCGTGCCAGGGAAGGCTTCTGGGAAAAAAAGGCTCTGAGGAGTGAGGGTTGTCAGGAGGGTGGAGAAGAGTAGAAGTGTTGGGCAGGGGGAAATCAAGATCACCTTGGGGTGGTGCAAGTGACTGTCAGTGGATTTGCTGGGCCCCACGGGAGTGAGAAAGTGGCTAAAGGCAGACCTGGAGATGTGCTGCCTCAGAGCAGCTGGGACACTGGTCAAGCCACATGAGACTGGGAAGCATGCAGACATGGCAGCAGCAGTCACAGTGTGGCCAGAAACCAATTGCCAAAGACCAGACCAGGCAAAGGACATCCAGGACAGACACCAGCACTGGGCAGAAGAAGCTGGAGGGAGGCCTGGAACTTCATGTCCCCTAGAGACAAAGGAGGGAGACAGAGGGGAAGAATACTAGATTGTCTGGGAATTTACCTTAAAGAGATTGAGAAAGTCCTGCAGAGACAGGGTGCCCTGTGAAAAGGCTTCATGGTTGCCTGTCATCAATAGACAGAGAGACTCAAGGGCTAAGCTAGGTTGGGAAATAAAGAAAGGCACTATGTTGCCCATTGGGGTCTGAGTGTGAAAAGTCACACTTTACTCTGCAGTGTATTTAGTCCTTCTCCTCTGAGGTAGGCATCCCCCCTTTGACAGCTGGGGAGATGGACATAGAGGGGTGAAGTAACTGGCCCAGTACCACAAGTGGCCGCACTGGGATGTGAGCCCACATCTGTGTGACTTCAAAGTCCATGTCTGTAAACTTGATCTCACTATCTGTGTTGGCTTCCTGGCAGTCCTGGGAGAGCATGTCATCTGCAAACAGACCCGTAGACCCATAGAAGGGGTCTGGCCATGACCTAAGGCTCGGTTCCCCATCACTCAGCACCGCTACCTGCAGGCAGAGCTGGAAAAGGTGGCTCCAGGAAGCAAGACTGCAGAGCCCTTTTCTCCCCTTCCAGCACAGCCCTGAACACTGACAGGGGGAGATTTCTGGAGGCTGCTGTAGGGCTAGGCCCCATGCATGAATACATCGGAATGATCTGTCATCTGAAAGCCTGCAAACGTGGTGGAGAAATCTTGATGAGGTGATCATGGAAGATGATGTAAATTGCCTGGGCTTTGGTGCATACATCTCCAGTGGAAAGATACCACCTCCAGATGTGGCACCCTCTGAAAATAGCGGGTGGAGTCATCTCCCCTAGCTAATTGTTCTAAGTGGTTCCTCCGTGCCATCTGGAAGTGGGTCTCGTCAATGCCCCAGGACGTTGCCCCAATTATCTGGGCAACAGCTCTTCAACGCCGGCCCCACAACAGAGCGGCGGCAGCTGCCTCCGCTCACCCCACTTTCCCGGCTGGCACCCCCTCTGCTCCGTCCTGCACCACATACCCTCGGCCCCAAGCCCTGCCAAGGGAAGCCAGCACCCCTGCAAGAAGGTCCTGGGATCCTCCAGGAGGCAAGGCTCTGGCAGAACGAGGCAATTTCCTTCTCCCGGGGCCACAGAAAGGCAATGAGAGAGGGTGAGGATAGGGGCTGCTTTCTCTTTTCTTCACTCTGGAGAAATTTGGGTCAGGTCACGCCACTGGCAGATGCTGCCGCCTCTGAGGGCGCGACATCCGCTCTGGAACCGCCTTCCTGCCAGCCCCTCTGGCAGCCAGAACAGGAGGAGACGTGCATGTGTGTCCGCCTGTCCCCTGGGATGCCGGCAATGTAAGGGCGGCACCCATACAGTAGGGCTACACAGGCCATAGGATGTGCCGTAGCTTGCCCTAGCTCTTAACAACTGCACCACCAGGGCTCCATAGGTTGTGTACCAGGACCAAAAAGCTTGTCTGAGACCTCGGGGCGGGGCCTCTGACCACCTCCAGTCTGGTTAGCTGCTCTCTCTGCTGTGTCGACCTGTCAGTTGTGAGGAGGGCAGACAAAGCCCTCAGAGGTCTTCTGGCTCACGATGGAATGCTAGGAGTGCATGTGCATGCTTGGGATAAGAACCAAGTCAGGGACTTTGAGCAGCACGTACCGGAAGGGAGGTGGGGAGCCCCGTTCCTGACTTGTGGTCCGTTAGTGCCTGTGCCCCAGCCCTGCCTTGGGGTGAGGAGGAGAAGGGCAGGGTGTCTTCCTGGAAAGTGGGTGGTGCAGGCTGCTAAGGATGGCCCAGGGAATTAGAATCACAGAATGTTTGAACAAGAAAGGGTCTCATCAATGCACCAAGATGTGACCCCAATTACCTCTATCAGGCTCAACCATCAGAAAGGATATCATTGCAATTCCAGGGAGCTAGGGCTCAGTGACATTTACACTGCCACCCAACAAATTAGACGAAGAATTTAGTAGACCACAGGGCTTGAAAAGTCTAGCCTGGGCTGTTCCACTGGTCCTCCCTCCTCTTCTCTGAAGGCCCAAGTTTCCAGATGGTGCCAGGCTGTAGGCACCCTGGCCTGCAAATGTAGCCCGGGCACCCAGAGTAGTAGCATTTGGGAGTGGAAAAGGACTCTGGAGCTGCCAGAGCTTTGGGAATCCAGGGTCCATTGTCACCTTCAGGAGCCTTCCCTTGGGACTCTCAGCTAGGGATTCCTCAGTTCAGCTTTACTCAGCAAATATTCCTAAGCAACATGCTTGGGCCAGATCTGTGCAGGTTACAGATGGTCCCTGCCCTCAGGGAGCTGTGGTCCAGCAGAAGAGATTGTCACGGCCAGAGTGGGCAGTCTTGTGGCAGAGAGAGGCTGCCTGTGCAGTCCTACTTTGTCTCTGTGATTGTACAAATGTTGTTCTCTTGCCTAGAATGTCCTTCCCTCCCTTCTCTTCTGGAAAAACTTCTACTCAGCCTGCAAAACTCATTTCATGTTTCACCTCCTCCAGGAAGCCTTCCTCAGTTCTCTGTCTGCTGTCCCTCGGAGCCCTTCCTCACAACACACACACCATACACCCTCTACACTGAGCATCCCTCCATCAGGACATACTGTCTCCCTAGTTAGACTATGAGTCCCTGAAGTGTCTGCCCATTTGACCAGCATGATATGTGTCACTTAGTAGATACTGAGGAAATTTTGTTGAATGAATATTTGGGAGCCAAAGAGGGACTCATCAGTGGGTAGATACACAGTGCTTTTCCCACTGTGATCAGAACAGTCATAAACTGTAGCACAGGGGTTTCACTGTGATACAAAGAGGAACTTCCTTCTGGTGGACAGTGGGTATTCACACGGGCAACCCCAGGGCCAAGGCCACCTGTGAGGAATCTGCTCTGTGCCAGACCCTGCCTGGGCTTTCAGGGTGGGAAGTGAGTAAGATGCAGTCCCTGTCCTCAGGTAACATGCAGTCTGGTGTGGTGGACAGAAGGGCTGAAATAACGGCCCACCAGGCAGTAATGGTGACTGCCAAGGTAGCTGTAAATGCCAGAGGATCCTGAGTGGGGAGAGCTGGTGGTGACTGTTGGGACTGTTTTCCAGAGGAGGGGGAGAACTAGTAGGGCTTCAAAAGGTTTGGATGAAAGGGAAGGGCATTCCAAGTGGAGGGAACAGCAAGGACAAAGGCAGAGAGGCAGGAGGGTGAAGAGCACTTTCAGGTCGGGGAAGCTGTGTGAGCCCAAACTACATAATCCTAGAGCGAAGAGTGGGAGAAGGATGAAGAAGTAAACCTGCAGTCTGCAGCTGCCAGAGTTGGAGGGCTCCTTGGAAGCATTGTATCTAAGCCTTCTTTCTGTGGAGGAGAACTCGGCCAGAGAGGCCAGGACACATGCCAGGAGACTGGGCCAGATGTGGGGAGGAAGGACCTTGAGTGTCCCCATCCAAGGTGCTTAAGCTCATACAGGGCAAGAGGAGCACAGACTGGTCAAACATTAAGGCAGGGGGTTAGGGTGGTCCTCTCCGCAGTGCCACTTGAAGTTTGTAAGACCTCTCTGACCCCACATGTCTCTGCCACTGACCTGCCACAAAACATCCTCCCTTTGGGTTAAGACCCTGCCTCCTCTTATGATGCCAACACTCTCAGAGAGAGTAGCACATCAAAGACCTCATTGTGGGTCAGTGTAACTGGACTGGAGACTTAAGCCAGCGTGAGGGTCCTGGGAGGCTGGGGAAGGGACCAGGGAGGAGGACACCATGGCCAGCATCACCTGAGGGAAACCTGGCCTCTGTCTTGCCTGAGGTGCGGGCCAGTCTGCCAGGCGGCCATGCCCGTCACTCCGTCAGCCCTGCAAGAGAGAAAGGACTTGGCTGTGGCCCAGGGCTCACCTCTGTGAGTAAACCAACTACAGTACTTCCGTTCCAGGATAGCCACTGCAACCTTGAAAAAGAATAAGATAGGAGTTTTATGTACTGACATGGAACCCTTTCCAAAACATTGTTAAGTGAAGAAAGCAAGTTATAGAGTAACATATATAGTATGAAATCTTCCTGTAAAAAAAAAGAAAATCATATATAGGTGCTTATAATGTCTGTAAGTGAATAGAAAGGCTCTGCAGGAGCCACAGGCATCTTATAACAGTGGTTACCTCCGGGGAGGTGGTAGAATTGGTGAGGGGACGTATGTGCATGTTTTACTCTGTGTGCTTCTGCACTGTGAAGTTTACAGCTCATCTTGGTTGTGGTGGGCATGTGTGGACAGTCAAAGATCCCAAGAATGTCCGTGGGGCTGCCAAGGACAATACAGGGACAGGAGTCTTCCCCCAGTCAAGGACACAGGCAGTGCAGGTGGCCCCTCAGGAATAACCACGGATGCTTCTCACAGAGGCTGTTTTGTTCCTGCTTGACCAGAGCAGCAGCTAATGGGAGACACTGAGACCTTGAAGTCAGACTTGGATTCGATTCCTAGCATTGCCACTTTCTAACTATGACAAATCAGCCCCACACAGACTCACTTTCCTTTTTATAAAAGGGGAAAATTATCACCTACCTTGAAAGATGACTCTAAGGGTTAAACAAGATAACCTATATGGATATGCTGAGCACACAGTGCCATCAATACATGGTTGTGTCCCACCCCTCTCCCCACTGATACTCAGGAACATGTGAGTGGGGTGGAGATCTGAGCTCCATTCCCTAGGGGGCAGCCCTATTCCTCATGGTGGCCCCAGCAGGCCCAGAGTCTAAGGCAGCCTCCCTAAGCATGCCCCGCCCCACAGCCACTGTCACATATGCTGTTTTCAGTGAGTTATCTCTAGCATAGTGTTCTCTTCCACACTATGCACTGTCCCACTGCTCTGTTAGAGAATGCAGCTCAGAACTTCACCCTACTCATGTGTTCCTGAATACCCCTGCAGCACAAATACTGGGCTCCCTGAGGACAGGGATTTGTCGCTCTTTCTTGGGAAAGGGCATATGCAAACCTTGCCTGAAGCTGCCCTAGTGGGCAGAGATTGGCACAGGCAGTTCCCTGTAGTACAGAGCACAAGCACCTGTGCTGGGCACCTGCCAGAGGTGTAACTAAGGCATGGCAGGTAGGGTGCTTGCCTTGGGCGCAGCTTGAGGAGGGGCACTAATGAGGAGTTTCTATTGGCCGTAGCAGTTTCCATTGCCAGCTGTAAGAGATCATTAAGCAGTTTAAAACTAATTGCCATAGGCGCTATTTTCCATAGACATGTGCCTGGGTCCCACCTAAATTCTGCTCCACTCCCACCTGGTTCTGTTACCGCCAGTAAGTTGCTCACTGGTAAAGCCAAGTGTTGGTTCTAGTTCTGACCATTTATCCCTATTGTGAGGAAATGCAACGGAGGGAGCTAGAACAAATGTAATTCAAATTCATGCCTGGGAGAACAATTCAGCTGGGGCTGGACTGTGGCCAACATCTCCCTCAGGCTACCTAACCAAAGGGTGCCTACAGAAACAAGCCCAATCCCTTTTCCTCCCCTGGCACTCCCGGTAGCCTCCCTCGTACACACATTTTCTGGCCAAATTGTTCCTTGCTTTATCTTTGACCTCTGCTGCAAACCAGGCTACTTCTGACAAGGCTTTGAAGTCAAGTGCCTGAGTCTCGCCCTCTAGGGCTGGGCCTAGCCCAGCTGGACTTGGCTGAGAGCAGGGCAAGGTTGGGGTTCTTGTGGCTCGAGGCAGGAGCAGGGGAGACTCCCAGCATGCCACTGGAGAGGTAAGGGAAAAAGCAAGGCTGGAGAGATGGGAGCAGTGTTGGTGCAGGCAGGATAGAGGTAACCAGAAGTGGGGTCAGACGGCGACAGGAAGTGAATACCAGTAGGACAGGGCAGGGGCAGATTATCTAATAAGCAAGGTAAGCACAGTGCTTACTTTGCTTACCAGATCATCTGTAGGGGATAATTTCACATAAGTTTCACCATACGGCTTTGATCTGTTTCATTCTGATTCGAACCCTCCTGAGAATTTGCATTTCTAACAAGTTCCTGCTGAGAATTTGCATTTCCACCCCAGATACAGTGAATCAGAATCTACATTTTAACAAGATCCCCTGGTGATTCTTACATATAACTTCCTAGGAACTTGTCAGAAATGCAAATTCTTAGCAGGGGTTCGAACCAGCCTGAACTGGTTCCCAGCCCTGGGTAAAACCCATGTGAAATTGTTCACTCCAGATTAGTAAGTAAGCACACATAAACCCATGTTTATCTTGCTTCCTGGTGGAGTTCGGTGCCACTGGGCACTTACTGACAGAGCTAAAAGAGCTTAGTAACACTTGCCCGAGCAGGGCAGAGGCCAGGCTGAGGGCCGAGAGAGGAGGCCTGTCCTAAGGGGGCAGAGAGAAGCTTGTCCTGAGAGGGCTGAGAGAAGCTTGTCCCGAGAGGGTCAAGAGGAGCCTGTCCTCCAGGGGCCAAGCGGAGGCCTGTCCTGAGAGGAGCCCTGCACGTGGCCGAGAGGAGCTGAGAGAACTGTCCTGCACTGAAGAAGGGAGATTTTACATGCTTCGTGTTCCTGATCCTGAGCTGTAGCCTGTATTGATCCTGATCCCAAGCTGTAACCTGGTACTTCCCTAATAAACTCCGTAACTGTGAATATGGTCTGTGAGTTCTATGTAGCCATTGCAAGGAATTATCGAATCCAGCAGAGAAGCAGAAAGTGCCTTGGGAGGGACAGCTGGTGTCCAGATTGGTACAAAGTTTGGAGAGAAGAGGTATGTTTGACTTTCACCTCATAAGAATTAGCCTTGGGCTGATGCTAATGGTGATTCTCCTCCCCCTCCTGAAGTTGAGGACCTCTGACACCATGCCACCATTTTTACATGGGATTATTGTTTCCATTTTAGAGACGGGAAAGCCAAGATTCACAGAGTCGCCCCAAGTCACCTGCTGGCCAGTGGCAGAGCCAGAATTTGAACCAGGCAGTCTGGCCCTAGAGTCCCATGCAAGACCACGATGCTCTATGGCCCCTCCAGACAGACAGGTAAACAATGACCGTGGGATCAGTTCAGAGCCTACAGAAACTCCTGTATGTGGAAGGGTCAGGGAGGACCTGGGCATACCCTTCTGCCCCCTGATGCTCCTGGCCCAGGTCTGGGTCCTCCCTAAGTTGGCTGAACTGGCCTGAATTGTAGGATAGCCAGCAAGTGGGAGGAAAGAATGAGAGGTGGGGAGTAAGGAACAATCCTGACCGCTGCTGGGCTGTAGGGCTATACTGGATCCCTCTCTGGGCCTGCCTCTTCATTTGTAAAATGAAAGGGCTGGTATGCATCCCATCCTGCCTATTAAATACTAACTTAAAGGAGCTCTATCTAGATGGAGTGCAGTTACCTTGGGCCTGGGAGGGTTCAGGATCCCCCATGGCCCTCTTCCTGAAGCCAGGTCCACTCCTCCCATGTTTGACTCATCCCACGGTCGTTGTTTACCTCTATCTGGAGCGGCCATGAACTGTTGTGGCCAGGCCAGGCTCTGGGGCCAGACTGCCTGGGTTCAAATCCTGGCTCTGCTCCTCGCCAGCAGGTAACTTGGGGTGACTCTATGAGTCTCAATTTTCCCTTCTCTAAGGTGGAAACAATAATCCCATTTTGCAAGGTCCTTGTAAGGATTCAATGAGATAAAGTGGGTAAAGTGACTAGAACCCAATAAAAGCTGAACAAATGCTGCAGGAGGAAGCGGGGACTGAGACCAGACCCTGACCCTCACAGAATGTGCCCTTCCGCCCCCCCAGCCCCCCACTGCTGGGCCTGCCAGGGTCGAGGGCTGCGTGTGTCCCCAGAGGAGAACAATGCTCTGAGGAGCAGGACTGAGCCTCCCTGCCTTCCCTCAGCCATATCTGATAGCATCAAGAGTGCTAAAATATTGGCTTAGCTCCTTCCACTTTTTTTTTCTTTTAAAGCTGTTTCTGAAGCTCCTTAACCTATATTTTATTTTTCAGTTGAAAGAGCTCTTCCCGCCCCCTCCAGTCCACTTGGCTGGATAATTCCTGGACTGGACATATTCTGAACAATGTGAATGTACGTGTGCATCTCTAGGTGTGAACCCGTGTGTGTGACTGTGTCTCTGTGGATGTATGTGGTGTGCAGGCATGCATGTGCACCCGTGTGTAGGGTGCATGCATGTACAGATACACACGTGTGGGGGTCTGGGTGCATGCTGCCTCATTGCACTTCCCGGATGGGCACTGATCCCTAATTGTGAACAGATGTGCCTCTCAGGGCCAGGCGGGGATCACAGCTGTTCAGCTGCCAGAAGGCAGCCAGTTCTGGGGGCCCAGAAGGGAGCCTGGAGCACCTTGACCCAGCAGAGGAGCACCTTACCCTCGGTGCTGCGGCTGACCAGCTAGGAGGGCTGCCGTTCCCAGGCTGTGCTGCAGTGCAGGGTGTGGGGGAGACAAGGCCGCCAAGCCGCTTATCAAGCCCTTTGAAATGGTCAGAGGCTGCCGGCCAGGCTAGCAGGGGAAGCAGTGCTTTACGGCCTGACTCAGTGGTGACCTCACCTCTTGTTCTTCTATGCACCTCTCTGGCCGGTCACCATCCCATTCCCACAGTGGAGCTGCCTGAGAGGGGAGTTCCCTCCTCTGAGCCATTCACTCTACAAACCTTCTGGGGCTGTAACAGCCCCTGCAGGATGGAGAGGGCGAAGAGGAGAGGGGCGGGAATGAAGGACCTCTGCATCTTAGGGAAGGGGATGGCCTGGAACTGGACAAAAGGAGGCCAGTTTTGTTTGCTCTGCTCCCTTCTGTGGTTACGGGGCAGCCTTCACCTCCATCCTATCCCAAGAAAGACCCCAAGGGAAGACAGAAAATGACAGAAAGTGAGAAGACGTCCACTAGAATATCCTCTATATTGGCCCACCCTTCCATGTCCAGTGCTTAGCATAGTTCTTGGCACATAGCAGGCTATTAAAAATGTTTATTGGATATTTAATAAGTATTACTGAAGAAGAGGGAAAGAGCTAGAAGCTTGAGGCTAAGGTTTGGTGGAGAAAATAAGAAGTAGAAGCAGCCAGAGAAATGACCACAGAGAGATGTGAGGAGACCATCTGGGCTGGCTATCAGGTGCTGCCCAGGAAGGTCAGAGATGCAAGGAAGAGAAGGAGAGAAGAGAGAAGAGATGAAGCAGTGAGCAAGAAAGGGTGGAGGGAGGAGGGACAGATTTGCCCATCGTTCCCCTTTGGAGGCCAGGGCCCCGCCTCTACCCGGCCCGAGTGCCAGGCCAGCAAGGTCATCCCCAGGCCTTGGCCTTTATCTCTGCTTTCCCTCTGCTGTGGTGGGAACTAGGAGGCTGGCCTCTAGGTCTGCATTCCTTTTAGGGGCAGGGGATGCGCAAAGGAGAAAGCCGGGTTCCTCCTCTGTAGCTTCAATGAAGTGCGTTAAACTTAGAGGGTGAGGGTGGAGTTGGGGCAGTGGAGTGGCCATCTGGATGTGAAAGCTGCACTCTATCTGAGAGGGAAGGGCTATGCCAGGCTAGAGGCACCCCATCATTATCTTCACAGGTTGTCACCACACCTCTGCCATGGGGGAACTGACCATGCATTCCGCAGCTAAAGAAACTAAGGCTGCGAGAGCCTAAGACGAGGGGAGGGAAGGGGAGGAGAAGACGGAGCAAAGATGGGGAAAGAACCCTAACTTTCCTGGCATACAGAGCCCAGGGGTTAGAAGAAGGCAGAAAGCCTTCCTGGAGGAGGTAGACTTTGATCAACTAAAACTTCAGTGACAATATATTGTATTATCTGTAAGAAACAGTCGGAGGGAAAGAAACTCCCTGTGTTTTCTTAGTCAGGAGAGACGTCCTGTCTTAGGCTGCCACAGCTGCCACACTGTATTAGGCTGCCCTCAGGCCCCCTGCATGGAGCAGGGGAAATTAGAACCAATCAATGCAATTTCAAGGCAGCAGCTCCTTCCCAGCAGCCAGTGGCCATGCCTGTTAACCAGCCCGCAGCCTCGCTGGCCCAACACCACGAGCAAACGGCCCCCTAATGGGGACCAGATCTCCTCCCACCCTCCCACCTGCCCTCCTGTGTGTTTGCGAGCCTGTGTGCGCTGAGCTGAGAGCTTTGTTCCTGGTTTCCCGTCCTGCCTGCCCGAGGGCCCCAAGACCACTTCCTGCCAGGCTTGAGGGAGGCCTGGTGGGGTGCAGGCCTGCAGGTGGCCCCTCCTCCGCAGGGAGCAGGACAGTTCCAGCCTGTTGAGTGGGTACAGCAGGGCTTAGCTCAGACCTAGGAAGCTGCAATTTGGTCATCTGGCCACTCTAACCCTCAGCATCTTCCTCTGCCCACCAGCGTCCAGGAATTTTCTACCTGCCCTTTGCCAAATGGAACCCAGGGAGGCTGGGTACTGGGGAGATTCTGCAGCGTTATGTTGTTTCCATCCTGGTCCTCCTCTTGAACTCCATTGCCCAAACCCCAAACCCAGTTTTGTCTCTGGCTCTTTCGTCTCTCACCTAGGATTCTTGGATTAACTTCTCACAGGTCACTCTGCTCCCCTTCGTGGCCTCTTTCCACCCTGCTGGTGCTGGGAGACTTCCTAAAACACATCCGATGACATTACAACCCTGCTTTACTACCCTCAGAGCGCAAATGCTAACTGGTCGAGTCCACCCAGAGGCCCGTTGGAAGATAGTGGGTTACTATCCTCAGTGGCTCTCCACTGCCTTCAGGGTGGAAAGGAAACTCTGGAGCTGAGAGACTTGTCCCTGCAACTCCTGTCCTGCCCCCTTCCTAAGCCTTCCCTCTTGAATGGGCTGAGGCACTTACTTTGTGTGCAAAATTTAAGCAGGTGCCAAAAATCTCAGTAATATTTGAATGCAATATTTTTAAAAACTAAAATTAATGCAAAAAATCTATGACAAACAAAATATCAAAATTTTAAATAAAGACATTAGAGTAAGGCAAGGAGGAGCAAAAGTTGTGCAACAGATCCAGTCTTTATGCAGGTTGTGCTCGCTTCACCCTGGTCCTGGCCTATCTCATTTTCCATGATGCATCTGGGCCCAAGTAACTGCTCAGAATCCCCTGAGCAGCCCAGGCCTTTGCTCATGAGGTCCCCTGTGCCTGGAGTGCTCCCCACTTCCAGCATTGTGTTGCTTCCATCCAGGTCCTCCTCTAGGACCACATTTCCCTAGCCTTGGCTCAGGCCCTTGTGTCTGTCACCTGGGATTCTTGGACTAGCTCCTCACAGGTCTCCCTGCTTCCTATCCCTCCCCTCTTGGCTCCCTTCTACCTTCTGTTCTGCACCTGGATCCTTTAAAACTCCTCTAAAACTCAGCTCTGACAGAACCTTCCTGACTCACCAGGCCACATTAGGAGACCCTCTTAGTGCCCTCACAGTCCTCATTCCCACGGTCACTGCACTGAGCACACTGGGCTCTGACTATAAGTCACAACTGGCCTCCACAGCCAGATAGGGGCATCCTTGAGAGCAGGATGGTGACTTATTCACCTCTGCATCCTCAAAGCCTGTCATGGGCCTGACACAGATGGGGCTTCACTTATCTTGGTCTGACTGACTGAATGAATGAATGAATGAATAGCGTGGTTATGGGTCACATCTCATTTCAACTAATACTTCAATGACCAAAAACAAACAAAACCCTTGAAGTGCCTCAGACCCAGATGGGTCCACATGCTACCAGCCCCTGCAGAATAAATGCTACAACATTTTGGTTCAACAAACAGATTCTAGAAATCTCTGAAATTCCTGGCAAGGGAATTTGATCTATAGTTTTAAAAATCATTCTCTTTTTTGATGATTAAAGCCTTTCAGCCTACTCTAAAAGATAACATAGACAGGAGGAGACAATGCAGGCCAATCCTGTCCAAATAAGGCAAAATTCAAGTTTATTTTTAGCAATGATTTTCCCAACTGCAAGAAGACACAATTCTATGAGCCAGCCTTACAGAAACTTACCAACTTCTAGAAAAGTTTCAACAACGCATAAAGATTCACATGTGCATGAAAAGGCAGTGACCTCTTATAGGGAAGGAGCCCCCAGACAGAGCCTAAAGACTGAGCCAGGGCCCAGTTGCACTCCAGGAAAAGTACCCGATCTCCAGGACAGCAGCCCCACCTGCCTGGACAATGCAGCCCCCCGAGCAAGCCCAGCTTTGCTGGATTGGGACAACCTACCTCTCCTTAGACTCCCAGAGAAATTCTTTTTACAGTTTCCCAGTGTTGGGAGATCTGACATCAGAGCATCCTCGAAAAGTCACATTCCCTGGAAAATCTGACCAAACACTAAGGAAAGAGACTATCAGCTAAATTCACAGGGCCCCACTGACAGCCAAGCCCTAAGCAGAGCAACTGGAAGGAGAGAGACACTTAAAATTGTTCACCATTGTTGTCTAGTCATCATCGTTTTCATCCCCACAAACTGTGGCCTGTTGTGCTTTTACCCCTGAGCAGGAGCTGCCCGCAAAAGAGATGGCTAGAGGCAGATGCATGGGCTCTCCCCTGGTCAGGTCATCAGCTCCCAGAGTCTGTTGACTCATCTGTAAAATGGGGATAAGGTCAGGATGAGCTAATCAACGCAAAAGCCAGAAAGCCAAGGCCTTGCCGTGTCTCTGTTTCCAATATGCTTTTTGTGATCTCAAAGATTGTGTCTCCTTGTAATCTCTCTCTGCAGTAAGCTTGTTTGTCTCTCCAAATTCCCTCGCATTTGGCTAAGAACAATCCGTTTTCCCTACATTTGTCAAGTTGTTCGAAATTCCAAATGCCCGTTCATGTCCTTTCCAAGGATTAGCAGAGCACTCCTTGCTCATCTTTCATCACACTCCCTCTGCATGTGGGGGAAAATCACATTCGAGTAGAGCTCTGGCTATGATGCCTGTAAAACGGAGACGTTGGCAAGACTCACTTCCATGGGTCAGAGTGGGAATGAGGCCGCAGAGCAGGCCCAAGCATCCTTAATGACGTGCAGAAAGAGCGGGGCCCCTGTCCACACGGGCAGATGTGCACAGCTGCTAATGGAGAAGCCCCTGAGTCTGCAACCAGGGCCGAGAAACGGATCCCCGCAATGCTTCCTAGCCGAGTTAAGAATTTTTTGTTGATCGTGCCTTTGAACTAAGGTCATTTAAGTATACAACAGATGTTCCTCTGAGGGAAACAGACTTTTAAAGCCAGGAACACAGAAGGGACCTAATGTTTACTGGGGGTGGTGCATGAAGTTCATAGCAGTTTAACTCCTTTCAATGTTAAACAAAACAATGACGAAATTTTATGCACGATAAAAACCTGTCAAAACAATCATCCTGGGCAGTGGAGGTCCTCTCAGTCATTCTTCTTCTAAACATAAATGCAGGGCACAAATGACAGACAGACATTTCTGGCTTCTCCGTGGGGTTGAAGCAGTGGATGTGGTGGGCCCAGCAATTGAAGGCTGAATCTTCTAGGATGGATGTAGACTGAAGCTTGGATAAGGGGGGGAGGGGCAGAAATAAAATCAAAAGGCAGACAGTTCATGGTCTGAGGCCATGCTAGCCTTCCTGGCACAGAGTAGGTGCTCCATGAGTATTAGTTCACTTCCCCTTCTCAAGGGACAAGCAAGGTAGCATCCCTACCTTCAAGGAGCTTATAGTCTAGATGGGCAGACAAGCTTCACGTACACAAAAGGCAAGTGACTCTTGGGATCTTAAGAAAGTAGTGGCTAATGAAAGACATGGCTACAGTGATCAGTGATGGATTACTAGAAGAGGCAGCCCTTCAGTTGGAGCTAATAGAGTTTGGAAAGGGAAAAAAAGGGTGTTCCAGTCAGGCCAAACCCAGTGAGTAAAGGCATGGAGATAAGAATATTGAAGGAATATTTGAGGCCAGTAGTGAGGTGGCCAGTCTGGCTGAAGCAGAGGCTTCAATGGATAACTGGTGGGAGGTAGGATTGGCTAGGCAGGTGGGATACAGATTGTAAAGGATCTTGAATACTGAGCTTAGCTTTTTCTGGAGGCAACACTGTAGCTCTTTGAACTAGTGAACAATAATAGGATTTGTATTCTAAGATTTGTCCAAAACCTGGCACATTCCCCTGTCCTATGCCCATAGCAGACATTGCTAATCAATCTCAGCCTGGTGGCCAGGAGATAATCTGGAAGCTATTTTCATATTCCACGGATGGGTTGATGAGGGTATGCCCTGGGTGAGCATGAATCCCTCTAATTTTTAGTTCAAGACAGGTGGGGAGGAAGGGCTCACCGTGAATGTACAATAACCCTTCATCTTTACTGCTCCCTAGACCAGAGGGGCTGGAACATTCTCACCAGCATCCTGGCTGCTCTGTATTCATAGTCCCGAGCAGTCTCTGGTGCCCTCTGTTGGATCTCAGATCAGAGTCTGACAGCTGAGCTGCAGCTGGAATCCAGCCACAGAGCCCTGGCCACAGGGAGAAGGACTGAGAGCTGGCAGGCCTGGCCACACGGACCCCTGGGTCTGAGGCTCAGCAACAAGCAGTGAGTTGTGGTTTCCCATCTACATCCTCTTTGGCAGTGATACATGTCTGAAATATCTGACTGTTTGGGCAGGAGCTTCACAAGCTTGACCTCATCCTGGAAGGGGGTGGAATTTTCCTGAAATGACAAACGATTTAAATCTTTCAGGACTTTCTAAAGTTACCAAGGTGCCAGAAGGCAAGTCTGCTTCACGTTGTTGTAATTTCCTTCTTGACTTGCATTTAGAGCCAATTTTGGTCCATGGAGATAGCAGCTCCACATGACCACTGAATCCCCAGAGCTGATGCCTGCTTCTGCAGGAAAGGGAGAAGTATGGAGCTGACTGGAGAGCAGAGGCTGCCCTTCAACCAACCAGGGCCCCTAGCCTCTGGGAGGACTCCTCCATTGCCTCCCAGCCCCTTCCAGAAGGGAAGGGCAGCTCCATTTTACCATCCTGGGGAATCTTCTGGAGCGTTCTGGGAAAGGGGAATGTCAGTAGGCACCTCCACCCATGTTCCAGCCACTCTGGCTATCTCATCCATGCTGACCATCTCATTCATGCCTTGAACACTGCCAAGCGCTGCAGCCCTTCCTCCAAATACACCTAAAGTCTTCTCACTCCCTGTATGTCCCAGTCACCATTATCTCTTACCTGGAAAACTGCAACAGCCTCCTCGATGGCCGCACTTCCTCCTCACTTCCTCCCTTCACTGCTCCTCTCCACCTTTTCAGACACCAGCCAGGGTGATCTGTTTAAGTGCAATACTAGAGACTGATGCGGTTGCTGTTCTAGATGTTTTGTATGAAACAACCTTGTAGGGGAGGTATTATCATTCTCATCATGCCCATTTTATAGATAAGGCAACTGAGGCACAGAATGCTCACTTGGAACACTGCTAACAGTGGCAGACCAGAGGACAACTTGTCTGGGTTCAGAGTCTATACAGTTGACCACCATGCCATACTGGCCCTATTGATACCACATCCTTGATTAAAGCTGATGTCTGTCTTCTCTTTATACTTAGAATAATATCCAGCTATCGCCAAGTCCTGCATGACATGCCCCTGGCCCTACCTCTGACCTCCCTCAGGCCATTTCCCTCTTACTCACTCTGCTTTGATTAGCCTGGGCTAGAGTCGCCAGATAAAATAAAGGATGGCCAGGTAAATTTGAATTTTAAACATGCAACAAATACAGTTAAATTTGAATTTCAGATAAACAACTAATAATTTTTTAATATAAGTATACTCCATGCAATACTTCGGATATCAAGGCCTGAAACCAAACCCATTGCCATCGAGTCAATTCTGACTCATAGCAACCCTATAAGACAGAGTAGAACTGCCCCATAGGGTTTCCAAGGCTGTAATCTTTACAGAAGCAGACTGCCACGTCTTTCTCCTGAGGAGCAGCTGAGGGGTTTGAATTGCCTACCCTTCGGTTAGTAGCCAAGCGCTTAACCACTGTGCAGCCAAGTCTCCTTATTTGGAATATACTTATACTAAAAACTGTATTCCCTGTTTATCTGAAATTCAAATTTAATTTTAAATCCTATTTTTTTGTTTCTTTTTGTTTTTGTTTTGTATGTGTGTGCCCTGGTAGCACCGTGGTTAAGAACTCGACTGCTAACCAAAAGGTTGGCAGTTCGAATCCACCAGCCCCTCTTTGGAAGCCCTATGGGGCAGTTCTACTCTGTCCTATAAGGTTGCTATGAGTCAGAATTGACTTGACAGCAATGGGTTTGGTTTGATTTTTTTGGTGTTAAATCTGGCAATCCTAGCCTGGACTCTTTCTGTTCCTCCAATCACCGAGCTTATTCCCACCTCAGGGTCTTCACTGTGATTTTCCCTGTCTGCAATGCTCTTCCCTCATTCCATCTTACCAGCTACTTCTCATTCTTCATGTCTCAGCTTAGGTGTCACCTCCTCAGGGAGGCCTTCCCTGACTACCAACGTAAACTAGGCTCCTGGTTATTCTACTTCGGAACATCCTCCTCTTTGTCCACAATTTGTAATTGGGCATGCTACCTCCTTAATGCCTGCTTCCTCCACTAAGCTGTGAGCTCCCCCAAGGAAGGGAGGATATCTGCTTTGTTCATTTGATACCCAGTGCCAGACATGGCTAGGCCCATGATACTTATGTTAGTAAACATCCCTGCTTATATCCATGCTGCCTCCCTCCTCCTGGAAGCCCTCTCTTTCTCCCCTCACCCTCCTCTCCACTTATTCATGCAGTCCTTCAATATGATTTATTCTTCATGGTTGATGAGCCTAGAAGAGTTCTCAGGGTACCAAGGTGATGAAACTCAGTCTTCCCTTCAAGGAGCTTGCAGAGGTTGGAAGAGACATGTGGGACAGCGAGCTTTGGTACAACATGCTAAGTGCCAAGATGATGGCCTGGGCGAGGTGTTTGGGAACAATGCCTTCCTGGAAGACTCCTATACTGACTGCCATCACCCTCACTCCAGGAAGAACCAGCCCTCCTGGCCTTGTCCCGGGAGAGTTTTGTATAAACCTTAGCCACCGGGTAGTCCTAGTGACTCCCCTATCTCATGACTTGTCAAGGGCAGAGCCCCTGTCCTGCTTCTCTCCATATCCTCAGCTCATCCAGCACAGCCTGAATCACAGTAAGTTTGTTTATCCCTTAGAATGCTTTGGGCTACAAGTAACAGAATCCATGACTCTAAACAATCTTAGTCATTAAGGAAATGTATTATTTCACACTACAGGAATCCCAGAGGCAGGGTGGGCATATCCAGCAGGTCAGTGATGGCATCAGGGTCCCAGGTCTCCCTGTCGCTCTGCTTTGCTGTCCTCAGCATGGCTAAGGCCAGTGGCACTTTAGTCTTCATGCCACTCCGTTCCCTCCAAGTATGAGAGAATCAATACCTTCAACCATGGCATAAGTGTCCTTGTCCTCAGTCTGATAAGGACAAAGGCCCACCCCAGACCATGGATAGTTGCCAGGGACATGTCATGTTCTGATTAACTTAGGGCAGAAGTTCCCAGACATTCTCTGTGTATGGCACCCTAGCATCCTAGGCCAAAAGAAATACCTAACAAACAGTTCGGTTTATTAAGTAGTTAGGTCTAAACAATTTAGTAAGTATATATGTCCTAATTTAGTAGCTGCTTTAAAAAATAATACACATAAATTGAAAGAAATAATATTTTTATTTCTAGTTAGCTACAATTACATACTAGTGGGATTTCTGTTTCTGTTGGGCATAATACAACTTCTCAAACCTGGGAGTTAGATTGGCCATCATCACCCTTTCTTCCTATTTGTACTGATTTTTGTGTGGTATTGCTTTTTATGACAGCAACCACTGAGAACCTGGCTTCACAAAGATATGATGTCATTAATGTTAAAACGGTGAGGTACCTTGGGCTAAAAAGGAGACCTGGTGGCATAGTGGTTAAGCACTTGGCTGCTAACTGAAATGTCAGCGATTTGAACCTACCAGCCACTCCACGGCAGACAGTCATGGCAATCTGCTTCTGTAAAGATTACAGCCTTGGAAACTCTATGGGGCAATTCCACTCTGTCCTATAGGGTCACTATGAGTTGGAATCAACTTGAGGGCACACAACAACAACAATCCTGGGCTAGTAGTTTTGCATGGTGTCCAATAGATGTGACTGTGTTTCCCTCAAAATTTAAAAATACTTGTTAGTACTACTGTGAGTTTACTGTGGTACCACAGGGTGCCTTGCTGCACAGTTTGGGAACTATGAGCTTAGGGTAATTATTGTGCCTCTATGGAGCTAGGCATGAGGGAGATAAATACATGAACAAAATTAGAGTTTCATTTGGAAAGAGAGAAAGTGGATACTGTCCCAGGTAACAGGATGCACAAATTAATGATTGTTGACTGAATGTTGAATTTCCAGCAAGAAAGGAGAAATATCTTCTACTACCTGCTTCCTGATACTCCCAGTTAAGAAGTAGGGAGAGAGTTTGCTGCAGAAACTTAATTCCTGTTACATGGGCTCATTTCACTTCATTTCTGTAGGAAGGTTTTGTCCAACCAATCCATAACTAGGTCAGGAGTTCTTCGTCTTTTTTGTGCCAGGCTGGTGAAGCCTACGAGCCCTTCTCAGGAAAACAAGACAGAGGAGACTTACATTCCCATGCTGGCTTGGCCTCTACTTCCCTTTATTATTACTTTAAGCACATTTTCTGACTATTCTCAACCCTGTTTCTGGTTGAGATCTATACAATGCAAGAGTCACTCCTACCCTATGTCTCTCCCATGAGGACAGCCTGTCCCAGAATCAAGGGTTTCTATTGACAATTAGCGAAACTGACTGGGATGTCAAGGGTGGCTGCTGACCAAAACTGTGACCCTTCCCTCATGAGAGCCTGAGCAACCCCCTGAACTAGCTGCCCACCCAGCCCGGAGATCCAGCTTGCCCCCGTGGCTGGCGTGCCCGGCTCAGGCTCCTTCTCTCCACCCTCAGCCCAGAAAGCTCAAGAGAGAAATGAATCAAGGCTGCCTAGTTTCTGTTCTGATCTGCCCTACCCTCTATCACTGATAGTTGCTGATCTGGCTTCTGGCTCACCATCACCCCTAAATAAATATCTGCAGCTGAGTCAGCAAGGTGCTCCCTGAACCCCTAGGTACAATTCCTCCTTGGCTACTGCACAGGCTTATCAGAGTCCAGAGTCCTTGTTCTCTTTCCGGAGATTGTGTTTCCAAGCCTCTGTGGTGGCTGGGCTTTGATAACCACCTGGTATAAGTGGCCTTCAACTTTCCTCCCATGGAAGCATCATGTTTCAGAGCTGCCTTGTCTGAGTGACCTGCACAGCTAGGTCTCTGTGCAAATGAAAAGCAAATGCTAGACACTGTCTGGGCCAGACAGGGATGGGTAAGGCCACTGCTAGTTAGCATGGGCTGTTGTGGGCCAGGGAGCATTTTCTATTTCCCTTACTTGGTTTATACCAACCTTAGAGGACACTTTCAGTTTTGTAATGAAAAGCAAGCAACTACAATAACATCAAAACTTTTCTCTAGTATTCACTTCATGCCAGGAACTGTTTTAAGAATTTTCAATATATAATCACATTCAGTCCTCATGGTAACTTGACAGGACAGGTAATGTTATTTCCTTCATTCCCATTTTACAGATTTTTTAAGTTTGAGGCTCGTTGTTGTTGTTAGCTTCTGTGGAGTTGGCCCCCAATTCATGGTGATCCTATGTGCAATGAAACAAAACACTGCCCAGTCCTGTGACATCTCTATAATCAGTTATGAATCAGACCATTGTGATCCATAGGGTCCCATTGGCTGTGATCCATTGGCTGACTTTTGGAAGTAGATCACCAGGCCTTTCTTCCCAGCCTGTCTTAGTCTAGCAGCTCCACTGAAACCGGTTCAGCATCACAGCAACACACAAACCTCCACTTACAGACTGGTGGTGGCTGCAAATGAGGTACATTGGCGGGGAGTTGAACCTGGGCATCCTGCATGGAAGGTGAGAATTCTACCACTGAACCACCACTGCCCAATTGGCTTAGGCCAGGTAAATAATTTGCCCAGTATCATGTGGCTGGCAAGTGGCAAAGCCAGGACTTGAACAAAGGCAATTTGACGCCACAATCCAGACCCCCACCTCCTATCCTGCCAGACTATGTCACAGGCTGGGGGACCTTAGGGACCATCCAGTCCAAGCATTCTGCATGATGGATAGAGACCCTAAGGCCTGAGTTCACCCAGCTGGCTGGTCACAGAGACATCCTAAGACCTTGTTTTCTTATCTCCTGGGCTCAGAGCCCTTTCCAAAGATGTTTAAAGTCTTTTATTTTGTGGGGAAGGTGGCCTTTGAGGGCAGGAGAGAAGGGGAACAGTTTGGTGCTTAGAAATCCCTGAGTTGATAGTAGTGCAAGATAACCAGAGTCAGAGCAGCAAGGTCTGTGGTTGAGGGGCTCTCTATCACTGGCACTGAGCCCAGTGTATTGAATTTTTTGTTTGCCGAGTATCAGCCGGTTGAGTCCTCCCAGGGCCAATTGGGTAATCAGAACCAAGGACCCTAAAGATGTTTCTGCACTTTACCTGATCATACTGCTTCTAGGAATCTATCCCAAGACGATATTTTGAAATGCAAGCAAAGCTTTTCATGCTATTACTTTTGTAATACCACAAAACAAACAGGCAAAGCATACACTGGGGGGATGCAATATAAACCCTGGCTGGGCCCAGTGAAGGAAGACTAGGCAGCCTTTGAAAGTGATGGTGTTTACAAAGAGAATAATGGAATGAGAAAAACCTGCTGATATAATGTTAAGCCAAAGATGGGAAAAGCTTGGGTAGAGAATAGTAAAATGACAAATATTTTACTATCTCTAAGATGTAACGAAAATGAGCAGGGGGGATAAAGACTGGAAGGAAAAACAGCATAATGTTGATTGCCCTTTTCTGCAATTTTCTGTGTTTGTCAAATTTTCTTCAGGTTTAGCACTACTTGTGTAATTGGAAAAAACAACAAGCTCAACCCAACCAGCTAGAACAATAAATAAAAGTAATATGTTCCTGGGGTTGGTGCCTCCCAGACTGTGTGTGCAGGGCAGCTTCAGCTGTGTATGCTCCCTCAGAGCCTGGCTAGAGGGAGGGGAGGACTCAGGGGGCACCATGGGCACCAATGCACTGAACTGACTTGGGGATGCCGTTTTTGGGGAGGCACATTTTTTGTCTTCAGTCATTCAAGGGAGGAATATGAGTATGGGGGGTGGGGAGGAGGGACAGGTGCTGCTTTTCTGGCTCAGGTCTTTCTCCTCCATGCAGCCAGCTCAGCAGCCTTTGCCCATTGCTCAGGGAGAGCCCAGTCCCTCAAAGCTCCCAGATGACCCCCGGAAAAAGGAACAGGCTCACCAAAACGGTGACCCAGCTGGCCAAGAGTTGATACTTGGTCAGGTTTCCTTTCATCCCCTCTGTAAAGCGAAGTCTGTATCACGCTTTAAAGGTGCTGGTGCATTGAGTGAGTAGAAAAAAGCTGGAGGTTCCGCTGTGGAGCCAAGGGCTCAAATAGCTTGCACTCCAGGCAGTCCACGGTTGGCTTGGTTAGTGAGTGGACAGAGCCTGAACAAGGATATTGTGGCCCCCAGCCGAGTGGGCTCCAGAAAGGTCCAGATGCTCAAGCGCTGCCATGGGGGCCCTGCCCCGAGGAACTACTCAGATATCCACACAGCAGCCAGTAGGATGAAGAGTTAGAGCAGCCTGGGACCAGCCCACTCCTTGGCCTACCACCTTTACAGAGAACAAGCAGTGGGTCTGTTCAGTGGAAGAGGAGCTGACCCCCATGGAGAGTCAAGGGTCCTGAGGAATGTTCCCTGAGCAATTAGGCAAAGCAATTGCCTGAGCAAGCAAAGCAACTTCTTCCATGTGGCATAATTGACAATGAAGTTTCACCATGTGGAACCCTGAGCTCACCATGGCCTTGCTCCGTTTCATGTCTTGTGTTCTGGAGCAAGGTTTTGGGTCACTCCTGATGCTCATGAACAAAAGCTGTGCTTTCAGCACCAGAGATGTGCACACAGGCCTCTCACTGGCATGCCAAGTCCCAATACTGGGTGTACATAGCACCCGCTGCTCACCCTTGCTGCATTGTCTCCACAGTGGAGTCTTACTCAGCTCACAGGAGTTGTCGTGGGTTTTCTTTGCTGGGTCTGATCAGGACATCTCTCTCTGTGGTGGCTGCACCAGCCCATCTAAGCTATGCTTGGTATCTGTGTGTGGTCACAGGGAACAGTTATAGAGTTCTTTGTTGCTGGTTTTTTTGCTTGTTTATTTGTTTTTTGGTTACTGTTTTTAAATAATGCTTAGCTCAGATAAAGATGTGGTTGTGCAAAAAAAGTAAGAAACATTAGCTGTGACTAAGAAAACTCACAATGCCATGTTTCAATTCTTCCACCTATTTAATAACCAAAAAAAAAAAAAAAA
>NW_004444020.1:11938060-11959842 GCF_000243295.1 Trichechus manatus latirostris
AAAAAAAAAAAAAAAACCAGTTGCCATCGAGTTGATTCCGACTCATAGTAACCTTGTCTTAGTTATCTAGTGCTGCTATAACAGAAACACCACAAGTGGATGGTTTTAATGAAGAGAAGTTTATTTCCTCACAGTTAAAGTAAGCTAAAAGTCCAAATTCAGGACATCAGCTCCAGAGGAAGGCTTTTTCTCTCTGTCGGCCTTCTTCTCTTCGGTGTTCACACAGACTAGGAGCTTCTCTGCACAGGGACCCCGGCCCAAAGGATGCGCTCTGCTCCAGGCACTGCTTTCTTGATGGTGTGAGGTCCCCCGTATCTCTGCTCACTTCTCTCTTTTATATCTCAAGAGATTGCCTCAGGACACAATCCAGTCTTGTAGATTGAGTCCTGCCTTACTAACACAACTGCCACCTATCCTCCCTCATTAACATCATAGAGGCAGGATTTACAACATATAAGAAAATCACACAATACCAGGAATCATGGCCCAGCCAAACTGATACACTCATTTTGGGGGGACATAATTCAAACCATGACAAACCCTATAGGACAGAGCAGAACTGCCCCATAGGGTTTCCAAGGTTGAACTGCCGACCTTTGGGTTAGCAGCCAAGCTCTTAACCACTGTGCCACCAGGGCTCCTATTAGCTACTATTTACTGAGTGCTTGCTATGTACTAAGCTCCTTCCTCATCATATCTCTGCTAATCCTCAAAGCCGCCGTATGAAGAAGGTGCTATTTTTTTCAAGCATTCATTCCACAGATCTTTAATGAGTTGTCTGTATATAAAACCAACAACCAAACCCGTTGCCGTCGAGTTGATTCCAACTCATTGCAACCCTATAGGACAGAGTAGAGCTGCCCCATAGAGTTTCCAAGGAGCACCTGGTGGATTTGAACTGCCAACTTTTTGGTTAGCAGCCATAGCCCTTAACCACTGTGCCACCATATGCCAGGCCTTATTATCACCCCTATGCTAAGTTGCAGTAACTGAGGCTCAGAGAGGTTAGCTAACTTGCCTAGGGAGTCAAGTGATGAGAGGTGAGGCTAGACTAGTAGAAGTGGGTCCCAATCTGGGGGGAAGGGTGTATGTGTCAGGCCAAGGAGTTTGGGGATTGCTACTGAGAATGGGATCTTTGGGAGTACTAGTTAGAGCAGATAACGCACGTGTGGAGGGGAGACTGTTGAGGGGGGAGTTGAGGGTGAAAAAGACAATGGTCGATGAGTTCAGGCTCTGCTGGAGAGAACCCTGACTTTCATTCAACAGAGCAAACATAAAAGGAAATGCTGAGAACATAGGAGCAATGGAAATTCTAAATATGGAATCATCAAATTTGTCTTACTGGATTTGACTTTCTAAAAAATCTCCTTGTAAGACTCAGATTACTTTTTCCCCCCTGTTCAGTCCAAAATGTTTTTAGTGGACACATTCCATGTGCTTGGTCCTGGGCTGGCTGCTCTAGGGAGAGAAAGCAGGAGCAGGTGTGGACCCTGCCCATGAGGAGTTACACTCTATCAGTCCAAGTGAGGTGACAAGACTGACACCCATGTCCACACACTGTAGGCTGCAGTGCTCACAGATGACTTCATGGAGGAGGTGACATCGAAGTTGGGCCTTAACAGAAGGGTAGAAGCTGAGTTGATGGTGATACAGAGGAAAGGACTTCCCAGGTAGAAGAAAGAGCATGACTAATGGAAGTAAGTAATAAGCATAAGAAGCCCTAGTGGCATAATGGTTAAGCGCTTGGCTGCTAACCAAAAGACCGGCGGTTCAAACTGACCAACTGCTCTGCTGGGGAAAAGACCTGGCTATCTGCTCCCATAGAGATTACAGCCAAGGAAACTCTATGGGGCAGTTCTACTCTGTCCTATAGGGTCACTATGAGTCAAAATCGACTCAACAAAACAACAGTAACAAGCATGATTGTTAGGGGCAAGTGCTGGCTCAAATGTAGTGGAAGAGAGTACGTGTTCTTTGAAAGCTTTAACTAATCTAAAATGCTCCCACTGAGAAGGAAAAGCAGAGTCCCAGGCCACATCTGGAAAGTAGAAACTACCTATCTTGGATGACTTGCCCACCCCACTCACACCTGGGAAATAATACTTGAAATCTCTTTCTGGTAAATGCCTCTGCTCTTTCAATTAGATGCAAAGTTTAAGATGAGAGATGGTTAAGAGCTTAGTCTCCAGAGTCAGAAAAACTTGGGTTCCAGTCCTGGCTCAGCGACTTCTCAACTCTATGACCTTAGACAAGTTGTTTAGACTCCTGCATCTTGTTTTTCTCAACTCTTTAAAGGAGACGACAAGGGTTTTATCAAATTGCTGTTAATTCATCAAATCAAGTGAGATATAACCCTTATAAATTCCAGTGTTCCAGTGGCTCAGACTCTGCTCTGAGTCACATTCAAAGAAGCCCAATCCAAGAGCCAAAAGTAACTTAAAAACTATTTCAATCTTTATTGCATCTCTTGAAAGACATCACAGGAGATCTCTTCCAAAACTTACCATAATGATTCTCAAAGTTGCTCTTCTCCACCTCATTTCTTCCATAACCTGCACTGTTCCAAAAATCCTCACTCACCAAAGGGCTCCTCTGTTCCCTCCCCACTGATTAGCTGATTTACATCATAATATGGCAAGTGGAAGAAGCCTCTGAATGCTCATACATTAATAATTTTTGCCCTGTTACAGAAATAATGCTTGTAAAGCACTTAGCACAGAGCTTGGCATGTAGTAAGATCTCAGTACATTCTGTTACTATTAAGACAAACTCCGTGAAAGCACATAGTAATTGTTGAAAACTTGGAGCTCAAAAAATATAATTGGATAGCACAAATAGCACCTTGTCTCCTAAAAATTTTAAATAACTGAAGGCAGTTATTTAAAGCTTGAAAACCTTTCAAAAGAAACATGTCTCTAAATGTTTTAGTTCCAGAGATCTGCTTCTTGAAATCATGTCTTTGGATTAGCAAAGGAGACTGCTTTCCTGAGTCTGTTCTGGTAGCATTTGCAGTTCCCATTACCATGCTCCTGCTCCCCCAAACCACAGTGAGCACCACTGAAACTCTTGGGGGACAGTTCTGAGAACTCTGAACTGGAAAGAATTTCATGGCTTCTTGGCCTTCAGAACAGAAGGAGGGGCTGTAACTTGCCACTTGGGCTCGTTGGAGTTGGCTGGAGTCATAACTGAGAAGAATCATGGGAGCACAGAATGGAGAGAAGGACAGTACAGAACAAGAGTTATTCATTCATTCATTCACCAGACCTTCATAGAGCACCTGTTGGTAACACACTGTAGCAGAATGTACTTTCCAAAGATGACCAGTCTTCTAAATTTACTGCACCCACATGCTTTTCTTACAGTGTGATTGACACTTCTGCCACTGAGAAGTGGGGTCCTTTGGTTACGCCCCTTGTATCCAAGTTCCAAGTTTGTGTCATAAAAATGATACAGATTCTGCCTCCCTCCCTCTCTTCCTCTCACTCTCTCTTTCTCTTTTGGGATGCTTGCCCTTGGAACCCAGCTACCATGTTAGGAGGAAGCCCAGGCCACATGGAGAGGTCAAGCTAGTCCCTCGGAGTCAACCACCAGACACCAGAAGAATGATCTTTCACTTGATTCCAGACCCTAGCTGAAGCCTCAGACATTGTGGAGCGGAGACAAGATGGCCCTGCTGTGCTGAATTCCTGACCTCTTGAAATCTTAGAGATGAGAAATACCTGCTGCCTCAAGTCACTAAGTTTTGGGATAATTTGTTATGCAACAATAGATAACTAATGTATAGGCCCTGTGGGGAAGCTGGGTCCACAAAGAAGAATTGCTCTCAGGGTCTCTAGGGAGATCTCTAAGTAAACAGGTGGTAGTCATGTTTTTTGACAAGACTGTGATTGAGGGAAGCACTAGGAAGTATATCTAACTCCCTTGAGGACAGTGGGGGTGGGGCTCACAAAGACTTGGTCTGGAACAGCAGGTAAGAGTTAGCCAGGTGAAGGGGAGGATGGAAAGTGGGAAAAAGTTTGGGGAGAGAGGATATCCAGGGAGAACCTGGACTGGGGGCTTAGTCCCTGGGAAATGGCTATGCAGGAAGTTATCTGGCTTTCCTCAGCATGTGAGCGACAGGTCTCCCCAAGAACTGACCTCAGAGTTGGCAAAGCCCCTTGGACCTGCCCAGAAGAAATGAAATCAGGATTGAAGGCTCTGAAACCTGCTCCCAGCCAGGCTGGGTCGAGTGAGGCAATTCCTGGCCACAGTGTGGCCCCATGGACAGCAGTGACTCCTCTCCCAGAGCCCACTCTTCTTCCTTGGGCCAGGCCAGCAGTATTTCTGGTCAGCCTCTGAAGGATTGGACACTAGCAGTGGAAGGAGAGTCAGCAGCTACAGCCAAAGTAGCAAACCAGCATTGTGGAGTCCCCCAAACAGCAACCTATTCAGAGGGGAAAGGTGTTTTTAATATGATTGATTCATGTGTTTTAATATACATGTAGATCAAGCTGACATGTAAGCTATGCTAGGGCAGCAAGACTGGGATCTGACCCCCTCCGGATGCTTCCCTGGCAGTTCCTTATGGCCTGGCCACACTGTATGACCTGCCATTCTCTGACGTGTCTTCTCCCTGGTGTTCTTGAGTCTTTATGCCCGGAATGCCCTAGCCTGCCATTTCCCCTAATCCCTCACCTCAGGCATTCCATCCTCTGAAAAGACCTCCTAGAACCCCTGGCTCCTCAGGCCTCCGCAGCCCACTCAACCACAGTCCTGGGATGTGGTCGTATAACTCCCTATTTACCTGTGTGCCTCCCTGACTAGCTGGGGGTTCCCAGATGGCACAGGCCATGTCTGTTCTGTCTTGTATTCCAGGGCCCAGCACAGAGCAGGCCTTCTTTGGAATCTTGTTTCCAGGTCAGAGGACCAGGATGATGTACCTCCTCTGCTTCCCTCATTAGATCTGTGAGGACAGATCTGATTCATGTAGCCTCTGCAGGGTCCTTTACCTAGGAGCCGTCCACTAGGCACTGACTGAATGGACTGTGTGTGTTTGTGATGCTCAGGCCTGGGGCAATGGGAGTTTCTGGGTCTGATTATTCAGTTCATGCATTCAGACAGCACCCCGTAAGTGGCTGTTGGATCAAGTTGAATCAGATTCTGGGCTTAGGACAGCGGGATGTTACAGGAGGCAGGCTTGTGTCTGTGAACGTGTGAATCCCTCAGTATCTGTGTGGTTTCAGTCTGCATGTCGTATCTAGATGTGTGTGTCTGGGGCTGAGTGCCCGTGTGATCTCATCCTGAAGTGTTCATATGTGACTTTTGGGACTGTGCATGCCTAGATGTGTTTTGTGTCTCTGTGACAGCAGGAGGTGGAGACACTCATTGCCCAGTCAGGAGCCACCAAGCACGTCTCCACCGGATCTTTTGCCTGCTATGTTCCCAAGCAGCCAGCCCAGCAAGGACAGCAGGACTGTTTGCACCCTTTCTTGCAAGTTCCAAGTTGTGGCCCAGATACAGTCCTTGGTGCTGCCCACCCTCTGGCCCCCCTGCGCATGTGGCCGCTGCCAGTGTCTCCTGGGTCTCTGTGCTGCTCAGTAAGGAATGGATTATAATTCTTGGGTTAGTTGCATCTGCAACTAACTTGGGTGAAATACTTGCTGAGCAAATTGAAAGAAAAAAAATCGTAGCAAGGAACTTCAATCCAGCCAGCCAGCCATGTCATTAAATCAGGCTAATCTAAATCTTCAGAGCCTAATTTAGCAGACTCCAAGGCAAACTGAAGTCTTACCCTATATGGCTCTCAGGAGTTGTCACTGCAAATTCCTGAGCAGTGGTGAGTGTCAGGGGACACGATTGGTAGTGGCATCTCCGACTGAGGAGGGGACCAGCCAACCCTCAGGAATCAAGCTCTGAAGGAGGATGCCTGAGCTGACAGTCAGGCCCCAGCTCTTGTGTTGTCCCAAGGGCACCAGGCCTCACCTGTTCTTGCCCATCTCACAAAGGATCTTAGAAAAATCAAATGCGTAAAAGGAAAGAAAAAGATCCCTCAAATGTGAGAAGCTGGGTGCAGGTGAGGCCTGAATTCCTCCAATGTTGCCTTTGTGTTGCTCCTTCAGGGAATAGCTTGTTGACACCTAGCAATGGTTAAATGGAGGAAATAAATGAGAGATGAACCTGTGCTATAGAGTTTAACTTTTCTAAGGACTGCAGTGAATCATTTTCCCATTCAACATTTAGTCATTTATTAATTCAGTCATTCCTCTCCTCCTTTAGTCATTCTTAGATCCTTCACTCCCTCTTTCTCTCTCTGATTTGCTCATCCATTCCTTGGCCCCTTCTTCTCTCCCTCCTTCCTTCTTTCATTTTATTCCATGCTTTGGGGAATTGTTCATTCCAGTGGCTGCCTAGAAATTAAAGAACATGGGGCATGCTGCCCCAAGGTTAGTGCTTAGGCCATGGCTCCTGGAATTTGCTCCCCACTGTCCCCTTCCAGCAATACTGTTTCCTCTCCAGTCCCCTCCCTGGGGGAGAGTGTGAGCTAATGGTGGGCTGCTGGGTTGACCTTTGTTTCAGGAAGGAAAGATGCCTAACTGACTTGATCGCTGAACCACCAGGACGGTGTGGCTCGGCTCCCCTCCCCTTTAATCAAAAGCCTCTGAACCCCTGATGACATCCCTTGGCATATTTCTCTATTAATAAGAAAAGCCTTGACAGATGTAAGCAATTTGTCTTTGGAGAGGACGGGGAAGGGGCTGGGGGCGGGGCTGTGCGAAGTGGAGGGAGCCCAGCTCAGGTCCCTTTAGGGTGGAGGATATGCTGAGGGTAAGTCTTGAAATGAAGGCTGAATACATGCATACTAAAGAAGGCAGGGAGCACAGGAGCCAGGCAGATCAGGAAAGGAACCGTTTTCATTTCAAAGCATATTTCTTCCTTGATTGAAACCTCCTCTCCTGCCCCCACCCCCCATCACCACCAAACCACGGATGCTGGAATGAGGCTGGGATCCAGGGGTTAATCCCACCCAGACCCCTTCATGGCTCAGATGCTAGAAGCAACAGGGAGTCAGCAGAGTGGGGTTCAGGTGTGGCATTCTCTGGCAAAATGGCAGTGGTGCTCTCATAATGCCATGTGGCTGCTTTTGCCTGTAGGTAACAGTGATGCTCAGCTTAAAAACATCATCAAATGCCTAATGAACCTGCCACACAGCAGGTTGAGAGCTGGGCAGTGAAGATACAGAGGAGAAGTAATGCCAACTCTCTAAAACTCCCAGCCGAGACCACTAGGCAGACAAATGACCCCCAGGAAATGGGATTTGGCATGGGGGTGGTCATGAGGGGGAGTGTACAAGGTATAGTATGGACACAGAGAGGAAGTGGCCAACTCAACAAGAGGGGATACTTCTTACAGGCGGAAATATAAGCTGGATCTTTTTATTTATTTATTATTACTGTACTTTAGATGAAGGTTTACAGAACTAGCTTCTCGTTAAACAATTAGTACATATATTGTTTTGTGACATTGGTTGCCAACCCCACAACATATCAGCACTCTCCCTTCTCGACCTTGGGTTCCCCGTTAACAGCTTTCCTGTCCCCTCCCGCCTTCTAGTTTTTGCCCCTGGGCTGGTGTGCCCCTTTAGTCTTGTTTTGTTTTATGGGGCTGTCAAATCTTCGGCTGAAGGGTGAACCTTAGGAGTGTTTTCAAGACTGAGTTAAAACGGTGTCTAGGGGCCATACTCTTAGGGTTTCTCCAGTCTCTGTCAGGCCAGTAGGTCTGGTCTTTTCTTGTGAGTTAGAATTTTATTCTACATTTTTCTCCAGCTCTGTCTGGGACCCTCTATTTTGATCCCTGTCAGAGCAGTCAGTGGTGGTAGCCAGGCACCATCTAGTTGTGCTGGACTCAGTCTGGTGGAGACTGTGGTAATTGTGTTCTATTAGTCCTTTGGACTAATCTTTCCCTTGTATCTTTGGTTTTCTTCATTCTCCCTTGCTCCAGATGGGGTGAGACCAGTGGAGTATCTTAGATGGCTGTTCACAGGCTTTTAAGACCCCAGACACTACTCACCAAAGTAGAATGTAGAACATTTTCTTTATAAAGTATGTTATGCCAATTGAGCTAGATGTTCCTCAAGACCGTGGTCCCCATGGATAATAAGCTGGATCTTGAAGGATGAGTAGAATTTCTGTAAATGGACAAAGAAGGGAAGGGCATTCTGTTGACCTCTCTTTTTTACTAATTCCTTGAGGTCAGGCACTGTATCTGATTCATCTGTGTCCCCACTGCCCAGGGCCTGCAACAGAGGAATAACAAATGCTTTCTGACGTGAGTGGAAAAGAATTACAGGCAATGGGAACAGCATGAGCAAAGGCATAGAAGCAGGCAAGAATCTGCAGGTGGGGGGTTGTTCAGAGAGGCTGAACACCCGTGTATGTGTGACAGAAGGGCTGTGTCTAAATTATGCACTCTATCAACAGGAAAACTGAAAACTGAATTGCATTTCTTAGTTTTCCTTCAGGTATCTGGCACCATATAAAGGCAGCCCAAAGATCTGACTCCCACTGAGGAGTATTATACAATCTTATTCTGATTGTGGTTTAAAAAAGTAGTGCTCCCTGAATCTGTTTAGATGCTTCAAACATAGATTTTAAAACTTGCTCTTGCAAGTTCTAGAGACTCAAGCCATGGCCAATGTTTTTATCATTTGCTTCCTCTTCCTTTCCATAAACACCTAACACACTTTGCCAAGCTTTCTGTGGTCAGGATTTACAGATCTGTGACTCACCCAAGTGAGCCAGGGAACATGAAAAGATGTCACTGGGAGAAATATGCAGGGAAAGATGGGACAGGTCAGCACCTCCACCAAGCAGGACAGACTCCCACAGCTTTTCCTAATAAGCAAGTTTCCATGGCCTTTGGATTCTTCTGGAGAGAAGAGGGATGTCACTATCCATACTGGATAGGAACATCATGGACAGTAACCACGTGGGTGCGCATACTCAGAAAGGGGCGTTAAAGGCTCAGGCAGGAAACGGAACTGGGAGGCGGGCTGATACGAAGTTGTGGTTGCTGACAACCATCACTGAATACCTGCTGTTTGCCAGGCCCTGTACTAGGTCCATCATATAAGGGAGGCTTAGGGAGGTGAATTGCCTTGTCTAGGGTCACATGGCCAATAAGCCGGGAACTGGGATTAGAGCTGGGTGTGTTGGTTCCAAAGGGCCTGATTTTCCAGATTCCTGTGATTTGAGACAGTACTGGGTCTTTCATGGGACTCTGTCCTGGGCCTGGACCTGGGCCTATGCTGCCTCACCATGCCAACTGATGCTCAATGTAACATGCCCAAGGATGCTACTGATACCAAGGCCCTCAAACTACTTCCAAAAGAGTTTAAGGTGTGAGGATTTTTTCACGGGATTCTCTCCAGGTTTAGAGCTCCCTCTGAACTCCCTCTGACCTGTAGGATAAGCCCTCTGTCAACTAGGCCTTTGCTTGTGCAAATTCCATTCTCTGTGCACATATTGTCTCCTGCCTCCTGGGTTCTCCATGGGGCCCAGTTCAATGTCCCCCCACCCCCTCCACAAAACCCTCCTTGGCTCCTCTGCTCTTCATTTACTTCCCTGTCTCCAAGTGTCTGATAATGATAATACAAAGCCGTCCTGTTTATTGAGTGCTGCTACCAGCCGATCTGTGCTCAGGGTTGTATATACACTAACTTCATTGATTCTCACAACCCTGCTCAGAAGTAGGTTCTATTGTCTTCATTTTTCAGAGGAGGCTGTGGAGACTCAGGGAGGTTAAGTAACTTGCCAAAGGTCACACAGCTAGGAAATCACCGAGCAGCAATTTGAGCTCCTTATCTGTCTGCCCAGAAAGCTGATGCTCCTATAACCACTGTGCTCGTCTATCTGCAGGCCACGTCACATAGGTTCACTTTTTTTCTCCTGTTTGCAACAGTCTCTGTCCCATCTAGTTAATCCTGACTTCCCAGGTGTGAGGGGACTGGCCTCTTCATCCTCTAGTGCCATTTAAAGCTGTTTTGTCACTGTGTGTTTAAGGCATTTTGGTACAGTCAGACCTTCGTGTGCACTTTCTGGAAGGTCATTCTGTGCATGAGTGGACCTGTGGTTATATGCGTGTGTGTGCATGTATGACAGCATGCATGAATGTATTCATATCTGTGCATGTGTGCACACGTGTGTGTGTATGCAGGTGTGCTGGTGGGGAGACATGGAAGAGCAGGGAGGTGAGTTGGAAGGAACTTAGAGCAGTGGACAAAACAGGTCTTGGGGAGCTGAGAGGGGATGAGTAGTCCCAGGGCTCTCTGCTGTGTCCACAAGGGACAAGACAGGAGCAAGCACAGGGAGTCCCAGAAGGGGTACAAATTCTGAAATAGAAAATGAGACTGGAGGCCTTGGGATGGAAAAAGCCTCTGTGAGGTAGACAATTTCCTCCTGTGGTGCACCTGGTAATGGCTGCCAATAAGCCTGGGTATAGTCTTGTATGGACTTACAGGGGAAAAGACAAGCTTCTTGTCCAAGTAGGACCTGCCTCAACAAATGAGGGTTGAAGAAATATAGTAATAGCTGCCATTAATTGAGTACTTGCTATGTGCTAAGTGTGTGATGTGCTTGAACATAGAGAATCCTCAGACTTTTGCAATGGATAGATTATGATCCTCATATTATGAAAGAAGAAACTGGACTAGAGAGGGTAAGAAACTTGCCAAAGCTACACAGCCAACTGATGAATTTGGAAACACGTATCAGGACAAGGATGGGTGATTGGAGGCTAGGGGGTGGAGGTGAAAGGTCAGCCAATTTTAAGCCCAGGGGATGAGTTTTTAGAGGACCACAGAGGGGTCTTCCTTACTCAGGGCCAAGGGACCAGGCCTGGACTCTGGGGTATTAGGGCAACTGCAGAGTAGACCTGAGGAGGTGCCAGGGTCCAAGCTGATAGGGGTAACTAGCAAACTTGACTGGGAAGGGCCTATGTCTTTCTCACTATCTGGCACAGAGTATGTGCCAACAATGTTGATGGAACTTCAGAGACCTTTGGAGCTGAGTCTTGAAGGTCAGGTAGGGGTTGACCGGGAAGACTCCAGGGCAAGTGCACACTCTCACCAAGCTCATTCCTTCCTCTGAGTTGTTGAGCAAGCTGTCCCATCCTTTCCCCAATCTGATCCTTACCCCTTTTTAGGGCTGAGTTCATCCAGGAAGCCTTTCTTGTCTAGCCCAGCCCTGTGATCACATCCACAGGGTGGTCATGCCCTGGCCTGGGTACAGGGCAATATGACCTGAGCTGGGCTACTCTGCCTTGTGGAAGCACCACAGCCTGGAGGCCCAGCCAGAAAACAGCTGCTAGCTGAAATGGAGAGGGAAGGGTGGGAAAGAGCCATTGATATCTGTTGAATAAGCCCAGCAGGAGGGAGCCATTGCTGGCTTCTCATCTGGAAACAAATCTAGTCAGAGGGCTAGAAGACAATGGCAAATAACAGGTGTTGCCTCTGTGGTAACTGAGCAAGTACTTGAAGTGTGTGGGGATACAAATGTAATTGGGATAATATTTTTGAAATATTGCTTACCACATATTCCAACATGGATAAGCTAGCTTTTCTCTCAGAAATCCCACCCACCCACTGTGGCAAAGCCATGAAATTAGTGTTCCAGGAAAGAAGACAGCAGGTATAGCCTAGAAGACAGATATTGCTAGGGCAGGCAAGCAGGAAATGACTAGAGGAAATTCCCATCAGGCTGCAAAGGGAAGGGAACCTCTTCCAGTATTGGGAGGGAGGAGCAAGGAGGAAAGCAGGAGATGTGGTGATTGGGCTGGGTCATCCAGCTTTCCCTACAAACCCCCTCCCCATGAAACCGAAGAGAGATGCACTGTTAAGAAAAGACAGGTAGATTTGGGACTATTTTGGATTTCAGTGCTTATTTATCAACTCCACAGAGGTAGACTGAGGAAATTTGGAGCCCTTATAGAGAAGCACTGCATCCCAGCCACTGCCCATAAGATATAGTCTCAGCACTGGCTGGGCAAGGAGACTACACAGATGGTGGACAGTCTCCTTTGGCTCCTAGAGAGGTATTCACAAGCTGCCATTGGGAGATGTGTCAAGTAGGAGAGGAAAGTTGAACTGCCATGGGGCTGCCACGGTGAGGATTGAGGTGATCCCATAGGATAGACCAGGATAAGGGGAGGTTAAACCAGGGCCAGGCAGTATGTGTGGCTGAGACACAGGGTCTGCAGCATCACTGAGGTGGGGACAAGTCAGCCCAGTGGGGGAGCCCACAGACCATTGACCATACTGAAACAAAGACCCCGAGTTCTCAGCCCTGAACTCCATCATTGGAGACCAGGAGGGAGTCAAGAGAACAACTCCAGGGTTTCGGTTTCATTTTACTGAGATGACACATAAGTTTCCCCCTATTCCTAGAAGCCGTCTTGGGAAGCAAAGAGGAATAGAGGAGAAAGACTGAGCATTTACCTGAAAGAGACTGGGATTCCTTTTGCTGTTAATCTTAATGGCTTATCACTGCCACTATGTCTGTAGAGGAGATATATTACAAAAACTAAAATTAAGCCTTTTGAGGCATAGTCCAGTGTGGTGTCGCTAGGTGCTCTCTAGTCAGTTCTGACTCATAGTGACCCCATATGACAGAGTAGAACTGCCCCATAGGGTTTTCTAGGCTGTAATCTTTACAGGAGCATATCATCAAGTCTTTCTCCCGTGGAGCCACTGGGTAGGTTTGAACCACCAATCTTTCAGTTAGCAGCTGAGTGCTTAACAGCTGCACCACCGGGGCTCCTTAGTCCAGTGTGTAATGTGTTAAATTATTGACCCTGAAACAAGATTAACCCCAAGTTTGGCCATAAATCTATGCTGAGGGCACAGTATCTCTGACGTTCTACGTTTTCTCTCTCAGGATCATCATTTTAAAATACCTAGATACGGGAAGCCTTTGAAGTTACAGTTATACCCCACTCCTTCCTCCATGCATTTGGGAATGTTCTTGCTGTGCCACCTTATTACTCCAGTCTAATGCCTATACATCCTCCAGGGGCACCTTAATGTGCTTTTCTTCTTCTGTGGGGGAGGGTGAAGTAAGGGCAGAGGCAGATTCTCCAGCAGACCCACCTCAGCTGGTGTCTCATAAACAGGGTACATGGCTGGCTAGAGTACAGATTTGTGCAAGGAGAACCAGATCAGAGCTTTGTAGACAGCCTGAAACCATTTTTGCAGTCTGACTCCTTTAGAAAGTCTTTTGACCACAAGTAACAACTTGAGTAAGTGTGACTTAGACAATATAGATACTGAACAGGAAGACTGAAGTAAAGTTGAACCCAAAGTCAGTTCAGTAACTCAAGGATGTCATCAACAACTAAGGCTCTTCCCAGCTGTCTACTTCCCTAGCCCCCGCATGTAATGTTGCCTCATGATCACAAGAAGGCTGCCACAACTCCAGACATCACATTCTCATGTAAGTGTATTCAAGTCAGGCTTATGTGCTTTTCATTTATAGGAGGAAATTTTACCCTATAAACTTGTCCAGGGCTGGTTCATGTGCCTACACCCCAGACCAGGCTCTAGGTCTGCCTTTCCTAACATCAATGTGTCTTCATCCTTGATAATCAGATAATTAGCATTCTATTAGCAGGGAGAAAGATTGGGATGACTTTGGGCCAGGAAACCAACAGGGTTGCTGCATGGTTCAAGTGAGACCAGGCAAGGAGAGAGGGCAAGGTCAAGCATCATATAGCAAAGACTAAGAGGAGTCAAAAAAGGAGAGGGTTTAACATGGGCCATAGTGCTGTGGTAGTGATGATGATGGTAGTGGTGGTAGTGGGGATGAAGCTACAAGTTATGGAGTACTTACTTACTGTGTCACACTTGATCCTCACTAAGCGTTTCACACTTAATACTCACAATAATCCTATTATTTTCCTTATGAGGGAACTGAGACTCATTCCTATATGCTGGCGGGTGGTGGAGCTGAGGTCATTACTGCACCACCCTGGCAGTTCATGTGGGCTGCTGGAAGCATTTCAAAGCAGTTTCTGCACAGAAGAGTGCATCTTTTCTCTTCCATCACATATTCAACAAACATTTAATGATCTCCTCTGTAGACTCATCAAACATTCTAGCACTGAGGAGTCAGTGGTGAACAAGGTAGACAATGTCCCTGCTCTCAGGAAGCTTACATTCTAGTGGGGAGCATGGGAGATAGTCAATGAGAAAAATCTCAGATCACAGTAAGAGTGAAGAAGGAAATTGTGACAAGTTGGTGCCATTAGGAGGACCTGGGGCAGGGCCTTATTTTTACTGGGTGGTCTGGGAAGGCCTCCCTGAGGAGATGGCATTTGGGGTGAAACGTCAATGGTGAGACGGAGCAGCCATTTGAAGATCTCGGGGAGGGGGAAAGGAATTCCAGGCAAAGGAACAACAAAGGCTCAGGGTCTGGGGCGGTAGACAGTATTTGAAGAACAAATTGGGCTGGAGCCCGAATGTGCAGTGCCTGGAGTATCTTGGCAAGGAGTCTGGCTTTCTTTCCACGTGAGATGTGATGCAGTGTAGCATGTTCAGCAGGGCGATGCATGATCCTATTTGTGTTTTTAGACGTGTCCCCCCATGCACAGCGCTCTCCTTTCTCTGTGGTGCGCGTTGACATTCTTTGTTCACCGTCATCTGTCCTGTCTCCCCAGTAGGACTGCAGCCTCCTGGAGGTAAGAACTAAGCTTACCCCCTTTTGCACCCACCTAAAGCTGTCAGCAGGGAGGCAGTGAAGGAGCGAGGTGACAATCATCATACGTAATTATAGAAAGCTCCCATCTTTACCTAAGGGAGCTGAGAGACAATGTCCTTGGTGGGAAGAGGAGCATGAAGGCATCTGTCTCTCTCGGGTCCCTGGGGTCAACCATTTCACACAAGAAAGCGGACTCTGAAGTGAACATCTTTGTTCCCTTGGAGATGTTCTCCACGTGGGTGGGGGATTCTTTCCAACCAGCCTCCCACATAAGCTCGGAACAGCCCTGGGTCTCATTAGAAGGAGGCTGTTAGACAATTTCAGTGTCCGGCGTACCACTCCTCAGATGAGGTCTGATAGGTAGCAGACATGTGCGCTGGGGGTGACCTGGCGAGCAGCTACCCCTCTGCACCCGCCTGCCAGCCAGTGGCCTCCCCACCCCTGCAAGGTGCTCTGCAGAACTCAGCTCTGCAATACATGAAACATGAGGCTATCCCCCATAATCAGAGCTGACTTATGGGAAAATTAAACACAGAAGGACATGCCAGCACCAGTGAAGTCTCCTTCCCTGCCTTCCTGGAGGCCCAGTCTGGCTCTGAGCACCTTCAGGGAAAAAGGCTGACCTGGTGTCAGCCAGAGGGCTGTGACCTAGAGGTGACAGTCACATCTAGATGATATGTCCATATCAACTGAAGCAGGGGGACTAGTAACAAAAGAAAAGTAAAAGAGTGAAACAATTTTGTTTTGAATGTTCTGTCTATTCTCTAGGCCTCATGGCTGTATAGCATTTATTTTTCAGAAGTATGGAATTGAAATCGCATTGTTTGTCCAGTTGAATCCACTACAAATTACAAATCCTCTGGAGCCAATAGAAGGGATGCAGGTTCTGATTCTGTGCAAGGTCGTCTAGGATGGAGAGCCAAGGCAGGTCAGTTCAGAGGGGCCATGGGAGTCAGGGTACCAGGAACCTCAGAAAAGGTTTCTGGAGATTGAACCCTGTGGAGTTAAGAATGAGTTAGGCCATGACTCAACACCTCTGCCACCTACTTGGATTGAGGACAGACCACAAGTCCTCTCCCATATTGAACTTGCACACTGGGCAGCAATGATGATCCAGTCGGAGGTCTTTTGCATCCACTGTAATTTGTCCAGAGAGTCCTTTGCAGGCCACCGTGGAGTCTCTTTCCACTTACAAAGATCCTGTCTCATGAGGATTTAAAGCATATGCCTGGCCAAGGCTGTCAAAATGCATCACAGAGATGGTCCCAAACCAACCACTGAGCAACCACTGTCCTGATCAAAGTGGAGGATGTAGGTGTCCTGCTGCCCAGAGACGCTGGAGCGGAACACGGTGAGAGCCAGTGGGGACTTCAAGGCTGTCACCCCACCAGCCACAGGCCGGGAGGCATGTCCACACGCTGATGACCAGCTAGGCACCTGGAGGGGCCTGTGCCCAAGGTGCCCGTGGTGGGGTTCACAGCTCCTTCTGGCCAACACCAGATCACACCAGTGTGAGGGAATCAGCCAGGTACCCTGACCAGCAGGGCTGGATGGGGTGGGACCGTGGACATGGGGGCACAGTTCCCTGCAGGGCTAGTGTGGGAAGCTGGAGAGCACAGATGGTGCTCATGCCCTGGAGACAGAAGGAGGACCAAAGCAGACCTCGGAAGCCTCAAATCTGAAGTTCACTTCTATGGCAGATAACCTTGATTGAGAACTGGCCATACATCTGGCACTGGTGGAGGTGAGCTTTCATGTCTGACCTCATTCAACCTTCCTAACAACCCCCTGAAGGCAGGGAGTACTAGTGTCAGCCCATTTTAGCAACGTCAACAACAACAAGAAAAACAACGCTAGAGAGATTGAGTTGTTGTTAGTTGCTGTCAAGTCAATTCTGACTCATTAGTGACCCCATGTGTCAGAGCAGAACTGTGTGCTCCATAGGATTTTCAAGGCTGTGACCTTTCAGAAGCAGATCACCAGACCTGTCTTCCACGGCACCTCTGGGCTTTGAATTGCTAAGCTGTTGCGCTAGTAGTTGAGAGCTTAACCATTTGGGCCACCCAGGGACTTAGAGAGATTGAGTACTTTTGCCCAAATTCACACAGGTAGTTTGTGGCAGAGTTAGGATTTGAGTCTATGGCTGCTTGAGCCCAAAGTCTGCACCCCTAATCCCTGGGTGTACTGCTGCTCAGAGATCAGGCTGGGGTGGCCCCATCACAGAACAGAGAGGTGGTGATTGGGGGCCTGAGAGCTTGGGGCCAGGGCTCCTCAGTGGGCTGGCTCAGAATTCCACGTGTGGATGTTAGCCTGGGGAAAGATTGGCTCAACAGCTATGCACCTGGGGGAAGGCTGAAAGGGAGGAACAGAGCAAACAGGTGGGGGCCTCCTGCCCAGGATGGGTGCACCTGTAGAGGGCAGGTTTGGCAGGAGTCAGGGAGGAGCAACTCACACTCCCCATCCCAACAGCTCCTCCAAATACCCTTTGAGCCTGGTGTATACCCCATTCTCTGGGAACAGATGAGAAAAAGGGACTCAGAGAGGTGAAGCAAGTGGTGGCCAGCTGGTGGTCCCCACAACAAAGGGGCCAACTTAAGAAGACAACTGCAAATAAATCTGGCAGGTGTTTTGTCTGGGATCATGATGACCTTGCCCTGGGAAGACTTAAACTGTGTCTGGAAGGAGGACAGTGGCATGATTGTCCAACTCCTTGGACCCTGCTTTGCTGGCCCCCGTGGCCGGGGCCCCTGGCTCGGGCAGCCAGGACTCTTAGGCAGGGGCATTGTGTACCCAGTGCAGAGCCTGTGTTCCCAGTATACCCCAGGCCCATAATTGAGTCCCATCTCAGCTTCACCAGCAGCCACTGGGAGCTGGGTGCTGCCTGTCCAGTCCTCTGCCCTGCCAACTTGGGGGCCTGGCACAGGACCCAATATACTGTATGTGAGGCTCTTCCTGGCCCCCAGGGCAGGCACCTGCCAAGTGTGCCCTCCCAACCCCCAGCTGAGCATTGGACACTCCTGGGTCAAAATCCTAACTCCGTCATTTACTAGCTGTACAACTTGGGCAAGTGACTATCTGTTGTGCTGGAATAACCATCTCCAAACATGCCCCTCTCTGCTCTATGATGCTTGTGGACTCAGCAAGCCACATTTCTTCTTTGCCAGTGGCTCCCAGTTAGTCTCTGCCAGGAAGGGCTGGAGGAGCCAGCAAGTTTGGAGAGGGGAGCCGGCCTTGCTCCTCCGGTCTGATTCCTGCTCCTATCAGTGTCACCCCAGCAATGTTCCTGCACTTGGGTAGCAGCTGTTTGTTCCTATTGTCAGTTTTCTTCACATTCCCCAAACCAGCCCCATGGCATCTCCTCAGAGACACCAGCACCCTCCTGGGAGGATTGGGTCCCAGCCTCACAGGGCCCTCCCCCAAGTGTCTAAGTTTTAGTAACCTCACACTCTCACCTTTGTTTCCCCAGCCCCAGGGGCTATTACTTATCTTGAGAGTCTTTTCATGTGCTTATATGCCATTCATGTATTTTATGTTCAAATTGTCTGTTCACGTTGTTTACCTATTTTTTTCTATCAGATTACTTTCTTATTATTAAGTTGTAAGCATTCCCTAGGGCCATTGGTGGTTCAGTGGTAGATCCCTCACCTTCCATTCAGGAGACCCAGATTCTATTCCCAGTCAATGCACCTCAGGCACAGCTACCACCCGTCTGTGGAGGCTTGCCTGTTGCTATGGTGCTGAACAAGTTTCAAAGGAGCTTCCACACTAAGATATACTCAGAAGAAAGGCCTGGAGATGTGCTTCCAAAAATCAGCCAATGAAACCCCTGTGGATCACAATGGAACTGATTTGCAACCACTCAAGAGGATGACGCAAAACTGGGCAACATTTCATTCCATTGTGCATGGTGTCACTATGAGTTGTGGGCTGACTTTGTGGTAGCTAATAAGAACAACAACAAAGAGTTCTTTATTCCTATTGTTACTACCTCGGAGGTGGTGTAGTGGTTAAGAGCTCGGCTGCTAACCAAAAGATCGGCAGTTCAAATCCACCAGCCACTCCTTGGAAACCCTATGGGTCAGTTCTACTCTGTCCTATAGGATCTCTACAAGTCGGAATCAACTCAACAGCAATGGGTCTGGTTACCACCTCTGTGATATCACAGCATTCCCTTTGTGCCTTTTCAGTTCTGCAATTCCTCGTTAACTATGCCTGATATGAAATTTGTCCCATCAGGAAGACAGTTTCACAGACAAGATATACCTGTCTGTGCCTCAGATTCCTCATTGGGAACAATGGCTCCACCTCAAAGGTGGTCATGAGGATTCAAAGAGGAGGTACCTGTGGATAATACAGTGGCCCAGGCCTGGCACAGAATGACAGCTTGGTCAGGGTGGGGGCAGACTCGGCAGCTACAGCAGGGTCCAAGCCATGAGCCCCCCAGGTGTATCCCCTTATGTCTGTTTTAAGCTGAGGGAAAAAGCAGAATGCTCTCTTTGGGCCCCTCTCATCTGACATGGAGGCTTTTTTTCCAGCTAGGCCTACTGTGTGAACAGGTAGGATGAAAGAAAGGTCTGTGCCTGTATGTCCCTTTGTCTTGGAGAGGGGCAGGCTAAGGAAAATCAGCCCTTCTTACACAGCTATTATGGATTGAATTGTGTCCCCCAAAAATGTGTGTCAACCTAGCTAGGACATGATTCCCAGTATTGTGTGAATGTCCACCACATTGTGATCTGATGTGATCATCCTATGTGTTGTAAATCCTAACCTCTATGATGTTAATGAGGCAGGTTTAGAGGTAGTTATGTCAATGAGACAGGACTCAATCTACAGGTTTAGGTTGTATCTTCAGTCAATCTCTTCTGAGATATAAAACAGAGAATCAAGCAGAGAGGAAAAGGACCTCATACCACCAAGAAAGAAGTTCCAGGAGCAGTGTGTATCCTTTGGACCTGGTGTCCCTCTGCTAAAAAGCTCATAGACCGGGGGAAGATTGATGACAAGGGCCTTCTCCCAGAGCCTACAGAGAGAGAAAGCCTTCCCCTGGAGCTAGCACCCTGAATTCAGACCTCTAGCCTTCTAGACTGTGAGAGAATAAATTTCTGTTTGTTAAAGCCATCCACTTGTGGTATTTCTGTTATAGAAGCACTAGATAGCTAAGACAACAGCCTAATAGTCACATTTAAATAGGACCTTAATGAGAAATCAAAAACATCTGCTCTTTGAAATGCACTGTTAAGAAAATAAAAAAGAGGAGTTCCAGCAAAATGGCGCTCTAGCCAGAAGCACCATGCCGTCCCTCCACAGCAAAGATCTGAAAAACTAAGCCAAACAGAGAACACAACAATCCTGAAACCCTAAAACATCAAATGAAGAGATAAAGAACTTAGCCAAGCACGAAATGGAGTAAGAAAACGGACAGAGAATGGAGAGTGAGGAGAGATTCATGCAGGGGCCCTACCAGCTAACGCAGCGTGGATCCGCCATCTCGGACTCCAATCGGAGACCAGCAAACAGAGGGTACGAGAAAGCAGCCTCACGGAGCTTCCAGCGGGAGACAAAACAACCAGTAATTGGTGATATACGCTTTTCCACCCCCAAGCTTCTTCACTCTGACTCCGCCTCCTCTGCTTCCCGCGGCCACAGTCTCTTGATCGGGAAACAGCAGCTGCTTAGATTCCACACACCTGAACGGGTGGCTGTCTGAGTGCCATTTGTTAGCTGCTGGTGTTGCTTTTTCGCCGATTCTTTTTATTTCTTCCTTGCCTCTCCCCACCTCCCACTCCTTTAGCTCAAGTACTTCGCTCCGTGTGCCATCTTTGCTTCTTCCTGAGGGGCTGCAGAGCTCCGGTAATTTGTGATATACACTTTCCCACTCTCTACCCTTCTTCACCCACACTCGGCCCCCTCTATTTCCCATGGACACAGTCTCTTGTCCAGAAACACCAGCCCGCACTAGTTGGCTCTCAGAGTGCCATTTCTTGGCTGGTAGTGTTGCTTTTTTTTTCTGCTTCTTTTGACTTCTTACTTGCCTCTCGCCACCTCCCCCTCCCTTAGCTCAAGTACCTGGCTCCGTGCGCCATCTTTGCTTCCTCCTGAGGGGCTGTGGAGCTCCGTTAGAGTGTGGAGCTGCTTCCCAGTTTGGGCTGCCGTGCTGGTGGGATCCCGGGGCTTTTGTTCGTTTGTTTGTTTTGAATTGTTTGTTTGTTTTCTTCTCCTTTTCTTGAGTTGGGGGCCCTTTCTGGCCAGGCTGAGCTGCATGGCAGGGAGACGCCCCTTCGGCTTCCACAGATGTGCAGAGGGATCCCTGAGGGCATTTCTTTTTATGTTGATTTTTTTTTTCTGTTTCTTTGGGGGCCTTTCTTGTGTGTGTGTTTTTTTTAAATTTGTTTTGTTTTGTTTTCCCTCTTTTTCCCTTTTTGTCTTTCTTCATTGCTCAGTTTCTCGTCTCTCTATATCTTCCTTCTCTTTCTGTTTCCTGAATACCTGGCGTTGTATACCTCTACTCCTTCTAGCCAGGCTGTACTGAAACACCTGAGAGCGACTTCCCCAGACCTCATAGCTGCACCGGTGGGATCCCTGGGAACTTGGCGGTTCTTTAACCTTTCTGATTCTTATCTATTCATTCTTTTCTTCCTGCCCCCTTTCTGTTTTTCTCCATTTCATAGTCTCTCATCTCTCCACTCAACGGCAAGCTCCCCTACCATTCTTTTTTATTTGGTTGTATGTTTTTGGCTTCTGTTCCTCTCTCCTCTCTCCCATATGCATCTTAGCTCCACACATAACAATATCCTCGCTACATCCTGCCTACCTGCATCGTGCACTTGACATCACACCACCAAGCAGCACAGGCACGGCCTACTGGAACCTGCCCTGCACTGATTACTGACCAGTTCTGGTGGCTGTAGTAAGTGCTATAAACAACCCATCCCAGTAACTCCTCTTCAGCTAGACCTGCCCCGCCGTACCATATCTCAGTGACTGACCCTGCCAGTTGAAGAAGGAGGTGAAAAGTATTGTGCCCAAAGACGAGCAAACAACAAAGAACACACAGTC
>NW_004444020.1:11966988-11968380 GCF_000243295.1 Trichechus manatus latirostris
ATATGTTGTGGGGTTGTTAACCAATGTTATAAAACAACATGTGTACTTCTGTTTCATGAGAAAGTATTTGTTCTGTAAGCCTTCACCTGAAGTACAATAAAAAAAAAAAAGAAAAAGAAAAAAGAGAGGGGGAGCCAATGTGGTGCTATAGATGGTAGGGTCATGCTGTCTCTCTGCAGCAAAGACCTGAAAAACTAAATAAAACAGATACAAATGTCAATCCTGGAACCCTAAGCATCAAATGAAGGAATAAAGAACTCGATCAAGCAAAAAATGGAATACGAAACTGTCAGAGAACAGAGAACGAGAAGAGCTATGTAGTGGAGGTACCCTACCAGCTAAAACGGCACAGATTCACCATCTTGGACTATAGCCACCAAGGAACACAGACAAGGAGTAGGGGAAGCAACTTCACAGAGCTCCCAACAGGAGACAGAGCACCTGGTAACCAGGGATACACAATTTCCAACCCCCCACCCGTCTTCCCTGTATAAGACCTCCACTAATTTCCAACGGAGGCCAGAGAGACACCAGCTGGCTCCTTCAGGGTCATTTTGTATGTTTGTTTTAATTTTTTTTTTTTTGGCTTTTTGGGTTACTTCTCTCCCTTCATTTCCTTTCTCCCACCCAGCTAGCCCCATGTGCCATCCCCTCCCCTTCCTAATCGGCTGTGATTTTTTGGTTTGTTTGCTTTGTTATTTTTTTCCCTGTTTCTTCTCTCTCTCTCCTTTCCTTTCTCCCACCTACCTAGCCCTGTGCACTGCCCCACCCCTTCTGCAGGGACTGTTCTGCACTGCTCAGCTGGGGAGTCACTGCACACAGTCTCCCCAAGACTGCACCGCCATCATCAACTGGCTCTCTCAGCATCGTTTTATGTATTTACTTTTTTGCTTTTTTTTTTTGTTTTTTGGTTGTTGTTTCTTCTCTCTCTCTCCCTTCCTTCCTTTCCTTTATCCCACCCACCTAGCCCCATGTGCCACCCCCCCTTCTTGGTGAGCTGTGCTGTACTGCTGAGTTGGAGAGCCTCTGACACACGGCCTCCCCAGCTCTGTACTGCCCCCACAGGCTGGCTTTCTCAGAGCCATATTTTTTATATTTCTTTCTTTCCCCTTCTCACTTTTCCTTCTCCCTCCCACCTAGGCCTCCAACCCTTCCTGGCAGGCCATGCTGTGCCACCTGGGAAGAGAGATATCAGCTCACTGCCACCCCAATTCTGCCCTGTCCTCAATGGCTGACTCTCCCACCACTATATATATTCTTTTTCTTTTGTTTTTACTTTTTTTATTGTAGTTTAAATGAAGTTTACATTTCAAGTTAGTCTCCCATAAAAAATTTTATACATACATTGTTATGTGACCCTAATTGCTCGCCCCATTCTGTGACAGCACACTC
>NW_004444020.1:11976910-11985126 GCF_000243295.1 Trichechus manatus latirostris
CATCAATAAGTTATTATAATTTTATTTTATATTTGTTTAGTGAGTCCTAGCTTCTTGTTTTGTTTTGTTTTGATATGCCCAAATAGGCTGCTCATGTGCGCTAGTTTGATTATTGGCGGCTTTGAAGCTCTAATGTCCTGTCTGCAGATAGTTAGTTCTGTAACTAAATAGGTGCACACAGGAGTCCATTAAATTTTCCTATATGGGTTCAGCTCAGGTGTCCAGGGAGACGGTCACCAAGTGTGTGGTGCAGGCTGTCGTGATTGGTGTAGGTACAGGTATCTGGCTGCAGTAGGGAGCCACATGCTGAGCCAGGCAGGGAACTGACGGCTGCCCCTGAGAGTCTGAAAGGAAAGTGTGTCCCTATTCCCTAGGGCAAGTAGGTAGGTGAGTTTTGCAGCCGGACTATGAGCACCCTACTCTGTTGGCTGTAAAGACTCGAGGGCACCACTTATTCTTGGACCCCTGTAGCAGGAGATTAGGTGGTGTAGGTGGAGCCACCATTCCTCAAGCCCCTGGTGCAGATCGGTAAAGATGCCTGCTCAAAGACAGGGTTGTATCAAGGGTCACAGATCTGCCACTTCACAGCTGAAACAGTTGAAGTTAGACTTCAGGTGTTTACCCTGTTGTACTGTGGTAGTGAGGGCTTACGCTGTTGAGATGGGTCCCCACAAGTCTATACAGGGGTGGAAGGCACTCAAAGTCTGTGGACCCCTTATGCCTATGCCTAACAAAGGAGCTGTGCTGACCCTGAGTTCCTGGCTTAGGGAAGCCAGTAGCTTATTTGTTCCCTCTCCAAGGCCAGGAGAATGGGTCAGGGCACCTTTTGGGATCTACTTCCGGCCCAGGGGACTCAGACTTTGGAAGGCCAGACTGGTGCAGAGCAGGGAGGGAGGAGGTAAAAGGGAAAGAGGTTTTTCCCAAATGGGATTTTTTTTTTTTTTAAATGCCCACAAAAGGCCGCATGCATGTACTTATCTTTAGCCACTTGGGAGCTGCTTTTCACTGGTTCGGACTGTCCAAACAGAATCCCTGCTGCTGGATCTCTCTTGATGTGGAAACTGCCTCTTGAGCGCATGCACAGAGCTATGTGCCTGATTCACTACATACCTCGGAGCCAGTTGGGGCTGAAGAGCTGCGGCTCCACCCGAGTCTGGTCCGGCACTTCTCGCTTCTTCAGAACCATCTCCCTCTCCCCTCGCCAGTCTGATTCCTCAACTTTGCCTTGTTCAGGACCCCTAGATATTCATATACAATCAAATCACCTGTTTTTCCAGGTCTTTGTTGTAAGAGGGATATAGGAAGCATCTGACTACTCCGCCATCTTGGCCCCACCTCTGTTTTTACTTTTCTATGTATTTATTTTGTTGGTTGGTTGGTTTCTTTTCTGTCTTTTCCGTCTTTCCTTTCCTTTCTCCCACTCATCTAGTCCCGTACACCACCCACGCCCCTTCTCAAGAGGCCAAGCCACACCACATGGCTAGAGAGCCACCAGCACACAGCCTTGCTGGGTCTCCCTGCCCCCACCCGGAAAATCCTACTGCGCCACCATTTTATTTATTTTATTTTATTTTTCTGTTTTCTTTTTCCTTCAGTTTTATTTTATTTTTGCTTTTGTTTCTCTCTCTTCTCTCACCCACACACCTAGCTACACACATCACATCCTCTCTTTCCCTCCTGCTTATCTGTACCATGTGCCAAGTGCCACACCCCCAAGTGGCAACAATGCAGTCCCCCAGGTCCCACTCTGCACTGCCCCCCGGCCCCACCCCATTAGACCCAGTTCGTGCCACAAACTACCCATATCTGCCCCTCCACCCATGCTGGACCTGCCCTACTGCACCATAGCTGAGTGACCAGCCCTGCCTACCTGGATCAGGTGGTGAGAAGCATCATGCCCACAGCGAGCAAGCAACAAAACACGCCCAGCCGCCTGCCAAGACATAACCAAATGAAATAAAAAAGCAAGATGAAACAATCAATTCTACAATCAATAAATGAAGAAAATAATTCCTGAATGTCCCAGAGACAGCAGATAATACCAAAACATACAAAAGGAACAGGAAAGGATGACTTCAGGAAGTGACCAAAATAAAATGCCAGATGACCTTCTGGTTGAAGAACAGGCACTGGAACTACCTGACAGGGAATTCAAAACACTAATATTCAGGGTTCTCCAACAGATGAAGGAAAATGTAAACAAAAATAAGAAGAAAAAAAACAAAATCATGGAAAATACAGACAAAATCAGGGAAACAAAGACAAAGCAATGGAAAAATTCAGGAAAATAATACAGAAACAAAATGTCAAATAAACAGCTAGAAATCATGAAAAAACGTGATTACAAATTCAAAAGATAATAAGATTTCAGAAATGGACAGTGCAATAGAAGGTTTTAGAGCAAATTTGAAACAATGGAACACAGGATCAGCGAAATTGAACAAAAATCCTTGGATACCACTTTGTTTGAGGAAGAATCAGAGAAAAGAATGAAGTAAAATGAAGAAACACTGAGAATGATGTGGGATACATTCAAAAGCAAAATTCTGCATGTGACCCAAGTTCCAGAACAGGAGGAGAAAACGGAAAACACAGAGAGGATCATTGAAGATTTGCCAACAGAAAACTTCCCTAATATCATGAAAGATGAAAAGCCAACCATCCAAGAAGACACCAAAAGAAAATCACCAAGACCTGTCATAATCCCACTCGCTAAAACCAAAGACAAAGAAAGAATCCTGAGAGCAGCTCGAGAAAAACCAAAAGTTGCATACAAAGGGAAAACAATAAGACTAAGCTCTGATTACTCGGCAGAAACCATGCAGGCAAGAAGGCAATGGGATGTCATGTATAAAACCATGGAAGAAAAAAATTGTCAACCAAGAATAATATATCCTACAAAACTCTCATTCAAATATGATGGCAAAATTAGGACATTTTCAGATAAACAGAAATTAAGGGAATATATTAAGAAAAAACAAACTTACAAGAATTATTAAAGGGAGTCCTTTGGTTAGAGAACCAACATCGTCAGACAACAACCTGAATCCAGGAAATAAGGCAGCATCAGCCAGATACCAACCTAGATAATGAACTATCAAGGATAAAACAAAACTAAAAAATTTACAACAGGTAACCAGAGAAGTCAATCTGTAAATGACAACAGCGTCAGAATAATAACAGAGGGAGTAAACAGTGTAGGTGTAGAATTATCAAATGGAGAGGAAGTCAAGGAGATATCAAGTAATAAAAGACTGGTTTAAACATAGACAGATAGGGGTAAATTTCAAGGTAGCCACAAAGAAAGTTAACAAACCTACTCATCAAAATAAAGTAGAAAAAAATAAAGTCTCACTAAACAAAATCTACAAAAATGAAAGAAACAAGCAAACAAACAAGAGGTATTCAGCACAGAAGATTAAGAGGAACAAAGAAAATGACAGCACCAAAAAAGCACTACAAAAGACAGCAATAAACTCATATCTATCAATAATCACGCTGAAGGCAAATGGCTTAAATGCATCCATAAAGGGACATAGGGTGACAGAATGGATTAAAAAACAAGACCCATCAATATTTTATCTACAAGAGACACACCTTAGAAACAAAGACATAAATATATTAAAAATCAAAGGATAGTAAAAATTATATCAAGTAAACAGCAACAAAAAAAGCAGAAGTGGCAAAACTAATCTCAGATAAAATAGACTTTAAAACAAAATCACCATAAAAGACAAGGAAGGATATTATATAATGATTAAAGGGACAATCCACCATGAGGACATAACCAAAATAAATATCTACACAGTCAAAGACAGGGCTCCAAAATACATAAAACAAACTCTAAAAGCACTGAAAAGAGAAATTGACAGTTCCACAATAATAGTAGGAGACTTCAACACACAATTCTCGGTACAGAACATCTAGAAAGAAACTCTACAAAGATACAGAAGATCTAAAGGCCACAAATCAACAAAACTTGACCTCATAGACGTGTAGATAACATTCCACCCAACAGCTGCAAAGCACACATTCTTTTCCAACACACGTGGAACGTTCTCAGGAATACACCACATCTTAGGCCACAAAGCAACACTCAACAAAATCCAAAACACTGAGATAATACAAAGCATCTTCTCTGATCACAACACTATAAAATAGAAATTAATAACAGGAAGAGAAAGGAAAAAAAAATCATATACATGGAAACTGAATAACACCTTGCTTAAAAACTACTGGGTAATAAAAGAAATCAAATATGGAGTAAAAAAAATTCCTAGAATCAAACAAGAATGAAAATATATCATACCAAAACCTGTGGGACACAGCAAAGGTCAATTTATAGCAATAGATGTACACATCAAAAAAGAAGAAAGGGACAAAATCAAAACATTAGCTATAAACTGGAACAAATAGAAAAAGAACAGCAAAAGGAGCCCATAGCCACGAGAGGAAAGGAAATAATAAAGATCAGAGCAGAAGTAAATGAAATAGAGAATAGAAAAAACAACAGAAAGAATCAACAAAACCAAAAGTTGGTTCTTTAAAAGGATCAACAAAATTGACAAACCAATGGCCAAACTGATGGGAAAAAAAACAGGAGAGGATGCAAATAACCCAAATAAGAAATGAAATGGGGGACATTACAACAGATCCAACTGAAATAAAAAGGAGCATAACAGAGTACCATGAAAAACTACTCTCCAACAAATTTGAAAACCTAGAGGAAATGGACGCATTTCTAGAAACACAATACCTACCTAAACCAACACAAACTGAGGTTGAAAATCTGAACAGACCCATAACAAGAGAAGAGTTTGAAAAGGTAATTTAAAAAACTCCCAACAACAACAACAAAAAAGCCCTGGCCCAGATGGCTTCTGTGATGGTTAAGATTATGTGTCAACTTGGCTGGGCCATGATTCTCAGTGTTTTAAGGTGATCACTCCCATGATTGAATGTAGTCAATCAGATGAAAGGGAGTCTCCTTGGGGGCATGGTCCGCATCTGAATATAGGCAGATGTTCTGGCTTTTTGCTCTCTCTGGATCCTGTGTCTGCCTCCTGTCATCTCGTCTCTGGTTCTTGGGACTTGAGTTGTCAGCTTATCTGCCGAACTTGGGAATCATCGATCTTCACAGCCTGTGAGCAGAGCCCTGCTCCCTGACCTGCCAATCTTGGGTTCACCAGCCCCTGAAGCTACGTGAATCAGGAGAAACCTTGTGGTCTTGCCTGCTGATCTTGGAATTCGTCAACCTTCACAGCCTATGAGTGGGAGCCCCTCTCCGAACTGCCAATCTTGGGCTCACCAGCTTCTGGGGCTGTGTGACTTGGGAGAGGCCTCTACCCTGATCCACGGACTTGGGGCATTCTAGCCTCTACAATCGTGTGAGCTGTTTCCTTGATATAAATCTCTCTCTATATATATATATATTTATACGTGTTACTGGTTTTGCTTCTCTAGAGAACCCAGCCTAAGACATTTGGTACTGGGAGTGGTTCTAGAGAGGCAAAATTGTAAGGATGAGTTTTCTAAATTGGTTCTCAAGTCTGGTTAGTATTAAAGACGTTGATGACTCTGCTTCCAGCAGTAAAGAGGTCACTTCTAGTCCATGGAGCAAGGCAGCAATACCAATATGCAAAATATCACCACTGGTAGATCAGGTACTGGTGAAAGGCGAGGCTCAGGGTGAACACATGTGTGATATCTTTCTACAGCTTTGTCAGAATGAGAAGTATAAGGAAGCTGGTTGGTTTGTCCTACTTTCACTAGACAAACTGGTGAAAGAAAGAGATGCACTCAGGGCCTCAGAGTCAAAGCTCAAGTGCCACATACGTGACCTCAAGGCTTCCACTTGTGCTTTGAAAGAAAGCCTTATTTCTTGTAGTAACAGAGCTAAAATTGCTGAAAACCAAACCCAGAGTCTTACTGTAAAAGTGGCTGAATTACACCTCCAGCTCAATTGCAAACCTCAAGCATTGACTGGGAAGAAATGGGATCCTGAAACTTGGGATTGGGGACATATGGGCAGATAATCAGGAAGCTGGAGACACTGGGCCCTTAAATTCCATTGAATCACTCCTGCCAGCAGAACCAGTCCCATCTGAAGAGATTACTTCATGCTTGTCTGCTAAACCATCCTGCCCAGAAAAGCCATTAGCCCATCCAGTGCTGTCTGAGATTAGCCCTAGCCCAGTTGCCTCTAAAGAGCCTTTGCCTGAGTCATTGCCCGACACATCGCCTGAGGCAGATGCTTTACAAGATAATGCTGAATGTTCTCAAAACAATTCCACACTACCGATTCTGGCTTCTAGACCTATAACTAGGCTTAAGTCCCAGTGAGCCCCAAAAGGTGAAGTACAAAGTTTGACCCAGGAGGAGGTACGTTACACTCCAAAAGAACTACTTGACTTTTCTAACATGTACAAACAGAAACCTGGGGAATATGTGGGGGAATGGCTATTAAGGGTGTGGGATAATGGTGCAAGGAACATAAAGATGGATCAGTCTGAGTTTATTGATATGGGTTCACTAAGCACAGATTGTTCATTCAATGTTTCAGCTAGAGAAGTTAGGAAAGGATCTAATAGTTTATTTGGTTGGGTTGCTGAAGCATAGATTACGAGGTGGCCGACACTAAATCAAGTTAAAGTACCAGACCTGTCTTGGTATACTGTAGAAGAAGGTATCCAAAGGCTTAGGGAGATCGGCATGCTAGAGTGGATTTATCAAGTTAGACCCACAGACCCACACATGGAGTGCCCAGAGGACACACCTTTTACCACAACAGTGAGGAACAAATTTGTGAAGGGAGGTCCAGTATCCTTGAAGACTGCTGTGATTGCTGTTTTATGTAAGTCAGATTTGACAGTGGCAACTGCCCTAACTCAGTTATGACAACTAACTACAATGGGGCTGATTGGACCCCGTGGTAGTAGGGGTCAAGTGGCTGCACTCAATTGACAAAGACAAGGTGGGCGTGGTTACAGTGATGGACAGAGTAGTCAAAGCAGTAATTAAAATAGTCTGATTCATATGGACTTATGGCGTTGGCTACTTAGTCATGGTGTCCCTAGGAGTGAAATAGATAGGAAATCTACTAAATATTTACTTGATCTATACAAATGGATGAATTCTAGGTCAGGTGAACAGCAGTCTAACTTGAATCGCCAGAATAGAGTCACAGTCCCTCAATCAATTCCCAGATTTGAGCGAGTTTAAAGACCCACAACTCCTTGAATGAAGGGGAGGCTGGGTCTCCTTGAGGAAGGACTTCAATACACTGCCAAAATTTTTACTATTAATCTTTCTCCCAGACTTCCCCAAAGGGATCTATGGCCTTTTACAAGAGTGACTGTTCTTTAGGGGAAAGGAAATAATCAGAATTTGGGGGGATTACTGGATACTGGCTCTAAGCTGACACTAATTCCAGGAGACCCAAAACGTCACTGTGGCCCACCAGTCAGAGTGGGGGCATATGGAGGTCAGGTAATTAATGGAGTCTTGGCTCATGTCCATCTCACAGTAGGTCCAATGTGTTGCCGAACCTATCCTGTAGTGATTTCCCCAGTTCCAGAATGCATAATTGGAATAGATACACTCAGCAACTGGCAAAACTCCCACATTGGATCCCTGACAAATAGAGTAGGGGCTAGTATGGTAGAAAAAGCCAAGTGGAAGCCATTAGAATTGCCCCTACCTAGGAAAATAGTAAATCAAAAGCAAGACCGCATTCCTGGAGGGATTGCAGAGATTACTGCCACCATCAAGGACTTGAAGGATGCAGGGGTGGTGATTCCCACCACATCCCCATTCAACTCACCTATTTGGCCTGTGCAAAAAAATATGGATCTTGGAGAATGACAGTAGATTATCAAAAACTTAACAGGTGGTGACTCCAATTGCAGCTGCTGTTCCAGATGTAGTTTCACTGCTTGAGAAAATTAATACATCTCCTGGTACCTGGTATGCAGCTATTGATCTCCATACCTGTTTCAAAGGACCACCAGAAGCAGTTTGCCTTCAGCTGGCATGGCCAACAATACACCTTCACTTGCCTACCTCAGGGCTACATCAACTCTCCAATCCTATGTCATAATTTAGTCAGCAGGGACCTTGATCGCTTTTCCCTTCCACAAGACGTCACACTGGTCCATTACATTGATGACATTATGCTGATTGGACCTATTAAGGAAGAAATGTCAGTGACTCTGGAC
>NW_004444020.1:11985442-11987356 GCF_000243295.1 Trichechus manatus latirostris
CAGAGCAGAGCTAGCACCAGTACTACTCAAACTATTTCAGAACATAGAAAAGGAAGGGATACTTCAATTCATTCTATGAAACCAGCATAACCCTGATACCAAAACCAGGCAAAGACACCACAAAAAAAGAAAATTACAGATCAATATCTCTCATGAATATAGATGGAAAAATTCTCAGCAAAATTCTAGCCAATAAAACTCAGCATCATATCAAAAAAAAAAAATACACCACGACCAAGTGGGATTCAAACCAGGTATGCAAGAAAGGTTCAACATTAGAAGATCAATCAATGCAATCTACCACATAAATAAAACAAAAGAATCACATGATCATCTCAACTGACACAGAAAAGGCATTCAATAAAGTCCAACACCCATTCCTGATTAAAAAAAAAAAAAACTTCAACATAATAAAGGACATCTATACAAAACCAACAGCCAACATCATTCTTAATGGAGAGAGGCTGAAAACATTCCCCTTGAGAACAGGAACAAGACAAGAATGCCATTTATCATCACTCCTGTTAAACATTGTGCTGGAAGCCCTAGCTAGAGCAATAAGATGAGAAAAAGAAATAAAGGGCATCCAAAATGGCAAGGAAGAAGTAAAACTATCCTTATTTTCGCATGATATGATACTATACATACAGAACCCAACAGACCCCACAAGAAAACTATACATACATAGATAACTATACATAGAGAACCCAACAGACCCCACAAGAAAACTAATAGAAAGATTCAGCAGAGTAGCAAGATACAAGATAAATACAAAAATCAGTTGGATTCCTGTACACTAATAAAGAGAACTATGAAAAGGAAATCAGGAAAGCAATACAATTTATAACAGCCTCTAAAAAAATAAAGACCTATATAAAGAAAACTAAAAAACACTATTGCAAGAAACCAAATGAGACCTACATAAATGGAAAAACATACCAAGCTCATGGATAGGTAGACTCAACATTGAGAAAATGTCAATGCTACCCAAAGCAATCTACAAATACAATGCAATCCCAATCCAAATACCAACAGCATTCTTTAATGAGATGGAAAAACTAATCATTAACTTCATATGGAAAGAGGCCCTGGATAAGTAAAGCACTATTGAAGAAAAAGAATAAAGTAGGAGGACTCCTACTACCTGACCTCAGAACCTACCGTACAGCTACGGTAGTACAAACAGCCTGGTACTGGTAAGACGACAGACACACTGATCAATGGACAGAATTGGGAACCCTGATGTAAATCCATCCACCCATGGTCACCTGACAAAGGCCCAAAGTCCATTAAATGGGGAAAAGACAGTCTTTTTAACAAATGGTGCTGGCAAAAATGGATGTCCATCTGTAAAAATATGAAGCAGGACCCATATCTTACACTATACACAAAAACTAATTCAAAATGGACCAAAGACCTAAATATAAAAACAAAAGAAGAAAAAACAGTGTCAATGCTAGAAGCCCTAATACACAGCATAAATAGTATACAAACCATAACTAACAACACACAAACCCCAGAAGCTAAGCTAGGTAACTGGGATCTTCTAAAAATTAAACACTTATGCCCATCAAAAGACTTCACCAAAAGAGTGAAAAAAGAACCTACAAATTGGGAAAAAATGTTTGGCTATGACAAATCCAACAAAGGTGTAATCTCTAAAATCTATAGGAAAATCCAACACCTCTACAACAAAAAGACAAATAATCCAATTAAAAAATGGGCAAGGGATATGAACAGACAATTCGCCAAAGACATTCAAGCAGATAACATACACATGAGGAAATGCTCAAGATCACTAGCCATTAGAGAAATGTAAATGAAAACTACAATGAGATACCATCTCACCCCGACATTACCGGCACGAATTAAAAAAAACAGAAATAACGAAAGTTGGAGGGGCTGTGGGGAGAT
>NW_004444020.1:11987456-11988819 GCF_000243295.1 Trichechus manatus latirostris
CTTTGGATTTTGGAGGCAACATATTCCTCATTTGGGTGTGCTACTCTGGTCTATTTATCAAGTGACTCGAAAAGCTTCTAGTTTTGAGTGGGGACCAGAACAAGAGAAGGTTCTGCAACAGGTTCAGGCTGCTGTGCGAGCCACTCTGCCTCTTGGACCATATGATCCAGCTGATCCAATGGTGCTTGAAGTGTCAGTGGCAGATAGAGATGCTGTTTGGAGTCTTTGGCAAGCCCCTATCGGTGAATCATAGAGCAGACCCTTAGGATTTTGTAGCAAAGCTCTGCCATCCTCTGCAGATAACTACTCTCCTTTTGAGAAACAACTTTTGGCTTGTTACTGGGCCTTAGTAGAGACTGAATGCTTAATCATGGGACACCCAGTCACCATGAGGCCTGAGCTTCCCATCATGAACTGGGTGTTGTCTGGCCCACAGAACCATAAAGTTGGAAGTGCACAGCAGCACTCCATCATTAAATGGATGTGGTATATTCGAGATCAAGCCTGAGGAGGACCCGAAGGCACAAGTAATTTGCATGAGGAGGTGGCCCAAATGCCCATGGTGTCCACTCCTGTCACATGACCTTTCATCTCCCATTCTGCACCTATGGCCTCACGGGGAGTTCCTTATGATCAGTTGACTGAGGAAGAGAAAACTTTTGCCTAGTTTACAGATGGTTCTGCACGATATGCGGTCACCACTCAAAAGTGGACTGCATCAGCACTACAGCCCCTTTCTGGACCCTCCCTGAAGGAAAGTGGTGAAGGGAAATCCTCCCAGTGGGCAGAACTTCGAACAGTGCACCTAGTTGTTCACTTTGCATGGAAGGAGAAATGGCCAGATGTGTGATTATACACTGATTCATGGGCTGTGGCCAATGGTTTGGCTGGATGGTCAGGAACTTGGAAGGAACATGATCGGAAAATTGGAGACAAGGATTTATTGGGAAGAGTTATGTGGATAGACCTCTCTGAATGGGCCAAAGAAGTGAAGATATTTGTGTCTCATGTGAATGTTCACCAAAGGGTGACCTCAGCAGAAGACAATTTTAACAATCAAGTGGATAGGATGACGCGTTCTGTGAAAACCAGTCATCCTCTTTCCCCAGCTACTCCCATCATTGCTCAATGGGCTCATGAACAAAGTGGCCATGGTGGCAGGGATGAAGGTTATGCATGGGCCCAGCAGCATGGACTTCCACTCACCAAGGCTGACTTGGCTACAGGCACTGCTGAGTGCCTAATCTGCCAGCAGCAGAGACCAACACTGAGTTCCCGATATGGCACCATCCCTCGAGATGATCAGCCAGCAACCTGGTGGCAAGTTGATTACATTGGACCACTTCCATCATGGAAAGGGCAG
>NW_004444020.1:11989989-12062945 GCF_000243295.1 Trichechus manatus latirostris
AAAATAACAATTGTTGAAGAGGCTGGGGGGAAGAATGGAACTCATATCCACTGCTGGTGAGAATGTAAAATGGTAGAACCATTTTGGAAAACGATATGGCGTTTCCTTAAAAAGCTAGGAAAAAAAAAACAAAACCATACAATACAGCAGTCTCACTGCTAGGAATATATCCTAGAGAAATAAGAGCCATCACATGAATAGACACATGCACACCCACGTTCATTGCAGCATTACTCACAACAGCAAAAATACAGAAACAACCTAAGTGTCCATCAACAGATGAATGGATAAACAAACTATAGTACATACACACAATGGAATACTATGAAACAATAAAGACAAATGATGAATCTGCGAAACATCTCACAACAGGGATGAATCTGGAGGGCATTATGCTGAGTGAAATAAATAAGTCAACTACAAAAGGAAAAATATTGTATGAGACCACTATTATAAAAACTCATGAAAAGGTTTACACAAAGAAAGAAACAATCTTTGATGGTTACTAGTGAGAGGAGGGGTGGGGAGGGAAAAACACTAAATAGGCAATACAAAAGTGGTAACTTTGGTGAAGGGTAAGACAGTACACAATACTGAGGAAGTCAGCACCACTTGACCAAGGCAAGGTCATGGAAGCTCTATAGACACATCCAGACTCCCTGAGGGATTAAATTACTGGGCTGAGGACTGCGGATCATGGTCTCAGAGGACATGTAGCTCAATTGGCATAACATAGTTTATGAAGAAAATGTTCTATATTCTACTTCGGTGAGCAGCATCTGGGGTCTTAAAACCTTGTGAGCGGCCATCTAAGATACTCCACTGGTCCCACCCTGTCTGGAGCAAGGGAGAATGAAGAAAACCAAAGAAACAGGGAAAGATTAGTCCAAAGGACTAATGGACCACAAGTACACAACCTCTATCAGACTGAGTCCAGCACAACTAGATGATGCCCAGCACGACTAGATGGTGCCCGGCTACCACCACTGACAGCTCTGACAAGGTTCACAATAGAAGGTCCTGGACAGAGCTGGAGAAAAATGTAGGACAAAATTCAAACTCACAAAAAAAAGACGAGACTTACTGGTCTGACAGAGACTGGAAAAACCCATACAGTACAGCCCCTGCACACTCTTTTAACTCAGTACTGAAGTCACTCCTCAAGTTCACCCTTCAGCCAAAGATGAGACAGGCCTATAAAACAAAATGAGACTAAATGGGCACACCAATGCAGGGGCAAGGACGAGAAGGCAGTAGAGGACAGGAAAGCTGGTAACGGGGAACTCAAGGTGGAGAAGGGTCGTGTTGGCATGTCGTGGGGTTGGCAACCAATGTCACAAAACAATATGTGTATTAATTGTTTAATGAGATACTAATTTGCTCTGTAAACCTTCATCTAAAGTACAATTTAAAAAAAAAAGAGAAAATTTATAGAAAATGTTAAAAGGAAAAAAAAAAAAGCAAACCACAGGCTAGGAGAAAATAACAACCCACAAGAATGGCTAAAGTTAAAAAGATTGACCATAGCAAGTGGTGAGGATGCTGAGCAACTGGAACCCTTATACAACCCTTATAGGAAAGCAAAATGATACAACCACTTTGGAAAACAGTTTGACAGTTTCTTTTAGTTAAATTATACACTTACAATATGACCCAGCAATACCACTCAGGTATTTACCTAAAAGAAATGAAAACATATGTATGTACAAAGTTTTGTATGCAAATGTTCATAGCAGCTTCTTTCATAACAGCAAAAACCTAAAAACAACCCAATTGTCCATCAACAGACAAGTGAAGAGTGATATACTAATATAATAAAATACAACTCAGCAATGAAATCAATGAACGACTGGTACACACAATAACATGAATGAATCTCAAAATTATGCTGAGCAAAGGAAACCAGACATAAAACAGCCTATTTTGCCCACACACCTTTGGGAGCCTGCCCCATGTGCTATCCCCAGAGCACCGAGCTTCCCTTGGTTCCAGCTCTCGGCTCCACTGTGGCTACTTCATTTCTGTCTCTCCCCCTGACCTGGGAGCCCCACCAAAGCAAGGATGTGTCCTTCACCTCACTGTCCCCCAACCCCAGCAGAGAACCGAGTGCTGGATGAATAAATGAATAATCCTGGGGTGGGGGGGTAGTCCACACATAGTCCTCCTTTTGACCAGAGGAGAAACCACAGCCCAGTAAAGTTAAGGGATGGGCCCAGGGCTTTATTGTGGGGGGGTGGCAAGGAGGGGAAGGACAGAGGTTCCTGACTCTTAACCCAATAGTTCTTCACAGAAGAACCCCAACTACTCCTTGGGCTTAGAGAACAAAAGCAAAAGAGTACTCTTCCTTCTCATGGTTTCCCACTCACCTTATTCCCAAATACACTTTGTCATTAAAGCCACTTGGGCCCTAGTGAGGAGGCAGCAGACAGTCCACCTTGCTTCCCTGAGGCTGGTGGCTGGATGTCTGAAAGGCCTTGGTTGTGGGTGGGGAAAGCAGGGCAGGTTTGGAATGGGCTTCTAGTGTGAGTGAGGCTCACCTGCAGTGCACACAGAACTAGTCTGTTTCTCTGCTGAATTTTGGGAACAATGACAGTGACAAAATCCTCATCATGAGTGAGCATATCCAGCAAGGTCTGGGGAGGGGCAGGCAAGTGAGCATGGGGAGACAGACAATGACAAGGCCAGTGACCTGGAATCTGAGGAGCAATGGAAATAGGTGGGAGAAGGCAACGGTGAGGGACAGCCCTTGCCCTATTGGGGGGCTTCTGGGTTACTGCCAGTGGACCAGCCTGGCATGGCAAAGGGCAGGGTGAGCAGGGTGACTGTGGTCACTACCAGCACCCTCATTCAGTGCCCACTGAGTGCCCAGCACTTTATTAGGTGCTTTACTGCATCATTTCATTTTCCTCTCAAAAAACCTTTTAAGCTGCCATCTAAGGTACAATTGGTCTCTATTTGTCTAGAACAACAGAGGAAGAAGGAGAGTCAGGAATCGAGGAGGAAATGGAATGTGTGCCTAATTGCCTCCATAAACAACTGCCTCCTTTGCCACGAGACCAGAAGAACTGGATGGTGCCCATCTATCATTACTGAACATTTTGATAAAAAATTCTTTAGAAGAACTCTGATCAAAGGGGGAAAATGCAGAACAGAATTTCAAATTCTCATAGAATCCAGACTTTCTGGAGCAATGGACGCTGGATGAACCCTTGAAATTATTGTCCTGAGATACTATTTAAACCTTAAACCAAAAATATCCCCTGAAGTCTTCTTAAAACCAAACAATGATTGAGCTTAACTAGTAAAGAATGTCTGCCTTGAGCATTGTGCTCTTTTCAGATCTATCTATATGGGATCAAATTCCTATCTAAGGAAACTTAAGGGGTAGTTTATGTTAGTGGGAGAAGAACATCTCCAAAAAGGAGGGTGAGAATGGTTGCACAACGCAAAGAATGAAATCAATGTCACTGAATTACACATGTAGAAATTGTTGAATTGGTGTATGTTCTGCTGTGTATATTCTCAACCACAACAGAAATAAAATTAAATTAAAAAAAAAAAAACTTTAAAGATAGGGCAAATGTCATTTCCATTGTACAGATGAGGCCTCTGAGGCACAGATACAATGAGCAGCTTACTCAAGTTCCCCTGCTTCTACCGTAGAGCACAAGCTCCAGCCAGGGTGGTTGAACGGCCCCTGCAAACTTTCCACTGCACCACCAGTGCCACAAATCCAAGCTAACTGATGGCAGGGGAAGGTGCTCAGAGCACAAAATGACTTCAGTAGCTTCCAAAAAACCCAACTGAACCTCTCCAGACCCTGGGGGTGCGCAGAGGGCAGGAAGGCCTGAGAGCCAGAGGGGAACACAGGTTGGAAGAGCAGGAGGGCCCTTTAGAAATCAAAAGATTTCACTGGGGTAGGAGTAGGAATAGAAGCAAGTGGGGGTGGGGGGATGGCTTGAAGTGAAAGATCATTTTGGTTGCTATAATTGCTATCCACCATCTTTCCAGAATACCTCCCCACACCTTCAAAGCATTTACATTTTTGAAGCCCTCTCACCCAGGAGACCCCTTGTAAAGTCTCCTGAAGGAGTAGATGTGCCAGCTAAAACACAAGATGCACAGATAAATTTGAAATTCAGATAAACATCAGGTAATTCTGTAGTATAAATATGTCCTGAATATTGCATGGGATATACTTATACTAAAAAAAAAAATATTGTTGTTTTCTGAAATTTAAATTTAATCGGGCAACATGTATATTTATTTACTAAATCTGGCAATCCTACTAGGCAGGCCTGTTCTATTATCCCCATTTGATTCACAAAGGAATGCAGCAGGCAGAGTCTAAGTGGCTCATGCAAGGGTGCTAAGCTAGTGTGGGGCATGGCTAGCACTGGCATCAGGCACCTCCAATTTCCCAGCTTGGGTCCTTTCCACTCCACCTCAGCAGCCACCTTTGAGAGCTAATTGCTGAGTGGAGTTGCAACCTGACATCTGGGGCATGTGTCAAACCACAACAGAGCCCATCTTCCCTTTCATCAAGCAGCTGGGGGAGCTGCCAGAGCCCTGGAAGGGAGGGAGAGCCCTCACTTCAAAGGCCTCATCATGGAGAATTCCAGCCACAGCCCTCCAGGTTTGCTTTTGGCTTTATTTCTCAGACTCAGTTGGCTTTAGGGACTGAGGTTTTACTTGTGTATATTAAGATGACATTGCTTCCTCCCCACCCCCCACTGAGGGGAAAATACCACCTTCACTAAACGATACATTGCCCTTTTCCAAATAGTTTTACATTTATCAATGCATCCTCACGGCAACCCTGTGAAAATGCTTTTGTGTACTGTTATCCCCATGTTGATGACAGAAAGGCATGAGAGCTTTGGGACTGCCCAGGGGCACAGGATGGGGGTGACACCTCAGCCTCTTTACTGTTCCAGGGTCTTGCCAGGCTACCACAGGGAAGGAAAAATCATGTGACATACGAAGCTGTGCCTGGACATAAGTCTTGCTAAGCCAGGACCAATTCTTCCCTTCCTCTGCCTTCTCCATGTTGGAGGAAGGGACATAACATATGGAAATAAACTGAGATTGGAAGTTTTGTCCAAAGATAAACAAACAAATAATTAAAAAACTAAACCCATTGCCATCAAGTTGATTCCAACTCATGGCAACCCCATGTGTTACAGAGTAGAACTGCTCCATAGAGTTTTCTTGACTACAGTCTTTGTGGAAGTAGATCGTCAGGGCTTTCTTTTGCAGTGCCGTTGGGTAGGTTCAGACCATCAACCTTTAGGTTAGTAGTCAAGTGCAAACCATTTGCACCACCCAGGGACTTAGCCCCTGCATATGTCTTCAGGCCAGAAAGCACTTCCTGGTGTCTTGCCCTTCTCCTCCTCCTGTGTCCCTCTGTTGCTAGGGTTCAGAGTTAACATTCAAGGGACATTCCATCCAAAGCCACCAACAACAGTGGGAACTGTGAATGCTGGCATTTCAAAAAGATTATCAGCCACAGGCAGAGAAAGGACAGCAATCCCAGGTGCCTCCCTTATTCCCTCATCAGAAGAGCCTTTGGCCTACCAAGGCTTCCTGCCAAAGTTGCTGGTGAGCAAGACACTAAATAAGGTGGTCTCATGACTCCACCAGGGAGGGAACTGGGGCATGTCTCCTTCACCTGTGTAGCTGAGGAGCTAAAACTGGTATTCAGCACCCCACGTGGCTCTTGTGGCTTTGACTGGCTTTCCCTCAGAGCAGAGGGCCCTGTCCACCACACATGTCCATCCCCAAGTGTGAAATTTTTTAGTATAAGTATGTCCTGAATATTGCATGGGATATAGTTGGGATATAGCCCATGGGATAAACTTGGGATATAAAACCAGACCATTTTAGAATATTGTACGTTGTAGGGGGAGCTTGGGTTGCATAACTCAACTTCTCTGCTTGAGACAGCTCCCAAAAGCTTCGTTAGGGCCTCCTGCCTCACTGGGGAGAGTGAGGAGGGAAAGCCTCCGGGCTGCTGTTGGTAGTGTCAGTGTATATGGGATCACAGGGTGACAGGCGCAGATTATCCAATAAGCAAGGTAAACACGATGCTTAATCTGCTTACCAGATCATCTGTAGTGAACAATTCACATTTTTTCACCACATCAAGGATTCTGCTTCTAGGTATGGGTGGCATCTGTCTCTCTCCCAACCCCACGGCACCTTCCTACAGAATCAAAGCCTCTTTTCAAATGTGGAATTGTTCACTACAGATTAGTAAGTAAGCACAAGTAAGCCTGTGCTTGCCTTGCTTACTGGGTCATCTGCCCCTGGGTGAACAGCATAGCATCATACATCTTGTGCTGCCTGCCTCGGCCTGGCCAGTCTTCCCACAAGAGGCAAGGAAAGGATGAGGGAGCCACAATTCTGGAGCCCATTTCAATGGTCAGGAAAAGCTGGAGAAGAACAGGGTTTTCAAGATCACAATTAAGAAAAGAGTGGAATGCACACTATAGCCTACGGTCTGGTTTCCCATCTTTCTCATTCTCATTGCTGCCAGAAAGATCTTTCTAAGAATTGCCTGTCCCTTCTTGTGCTGAGATTGCGTATCCATTAGGGGTTCTCCAATGGCTGCGGTATGGGGTTCAGATTTGGCAGCCAGGCACTCCAGGCACCCCCTGATCTTGCTCTGTCCTCTCCTCCCAGCCACACAGACCATGCCCCAGTCACCCTGCACTTTCCATTACTGTGAATCGCACTCCCTCTCCTACGCTAAGCCCTAACTGTTGGACTCACATCTCCCCCTTCCACCCTGCTCTGATCCCCCTGGCACTCCCTGCCCACACCAGCCAGTCTGTGGGCACTCCAAGGCTGTCCAAGTGCATTATCTTCTTGTGATAGCCACATCTCACAGGTGTCTACGGCTTTCCAACGGACAAAGCACTTCCACAATATATGCTCACTGTAACCCTGCAAAGTAGGAATTACTCTCCCCACTTTGCAGATGAGGTTCAGAGAAGTTATGAGTCTGATTTTAAATCTCCTACTTTTCGGAGGCTGAGCCCAACAGTTCCAAGTCTGATGGTCTCCTGACCATGCATGCTCTCTGCTCTACTCCACATTGTAAGATCTACAGCAAAAGCCAATGAGCACAGCTGGGCTCCTAAGTGTCAGGTGGGAGGGAGAGGTGGCTATCTACCTCTGGTCCATATAACCAGACCGTTTTAGAAAAATAAGCTGTCTTTTAGAAAAGACAGGGTTGCAGATTTATCGGCAAAGTCTCCAGATTTAGCAAGAGGGGCTTGCATGCCCAGAAGTGGGCTCTGGGCATTTAGGAGGTAGAAGAGGTCTTTGCAGCAAGGTCACCCTCTCTGCTAGAACGAGTGCTCTTGTCTGCTCCCCACTGCCCCCACCACCCTCTGTGGCGGAGGAAGAGATCTGGGCCCTGGAGTAGGAACCAAGAGCCTGCATGAAAAGAGAGACTACGCCCATCTCTGTCAATTCAGTCATAGAGTTCCGGATCACGGAGGGAGGTTGCCCAGCTCTGTCCTGGAGGACCAGGAGCTCCAGGGTCTGGGTCCCGAAAACGGTCCTACAGCGCCATCTAGTGCCTGCCTGGGAGAACACAGGCTCCCTTCTCTGCTGAGGAGGGCTCTAGACCGGAATCCTAAAGTGCAGGAGCCTGAGACAGGCGCTTTCACATATTAAGTGGTTGAATTCCCTTGTTTAATTCCCCAGCACCTCGCCACCACCTCGCCTTGGCAGGAGAAAGGAACTAGGCTCAGAGAGGATAAGTGACCTTAGAAGAATTCTGCTCCTTGCAGGGACAGATCAGAGCTTCTTCCAGCAGTGGCTCCACATCCCGTGCCACTTGACCCATACTCACCTGTGTCCACGCTGCCCCAGAACCAACTAGGTTACCACGCCAGTGCCGTCTGGGTCCTTACTTGCACCTTGGATGACATCCTTGCCGTTCCTCTCTCTCCAAGTCGTTTTGGGAGGCAAATGAAAAGACCACAATGTAAAACAGTAAAATGCCTTTCAGAAGTAGCAAGTGCCACTCACTGAGTGCCTACTCTGTACCTGACGCTGCTAATCATTTGATGAGTATTATCACCAAGCCCAACAACACTGAGAGATGGGGTTGCCAAACCATTTTACAGAAGAAAAACAGGCTCAGAGAAGTGGAGTAGCTGGTCCAAAGTCACCCCACTGTATAAGACAGAACTGGAATTCACACAAATCCCAAAGCCCTGGGTCCCCTGGTTCCCCTGGGAGGAACTATTGCATGATCATCGTCATCTTTAGAGCTATCTCTGCTGCAGTGGAAGAACACAGCTCTCATACAGATGGGTTCAAAGCTGACCCTACCCGTCAGCAGCTGTTTGGACCTGGGAAGGTCACATACAGACCTCAGAGCCTTACGTTGCACTTGTTCCACAGAAGTGCCCTCCCTGCATCCAGACTGAAAAAGAAGTAAAATTGTCATTATTTGCAGATGACATAATTGTCTATGTAAAAATAAAATCAGATGAATCTACAAAAAGTTACTAAAACTAATAAATGAGTTTAGCAAGTTTGCAAGATATGATATAAATATACAAAATCAACTGTATTGCTATAGACTAGCAATAAGCAATAATAAATTGAAATGAAAATAACAATATTTATAATAGCATCAAAAAACATGAAACGCTTACAGGTAAATCTGACAAAACATGTGACTTGTACACGGAAAACTACAAAACACTGCTGAGAGAAATTAAGAAGACGTAAACAAATGGAGAAGTAAACTTTGTTCATAGTTTGGAAGACTCAATTCTCTCCAAACTGATTTACAGATTTACATAATCCCAATAAAAATCCCAGAAAGTTTCTGAAGACAATGAAAACATGATTCTAAAATTTATGCGGAGATGCAGAGAACAAGAATAGCCAAAATAACTTTGGAAAGAAAAAAACAAAGAACAAAGTTGGAGGACTAACAATACCTGATTTCAAGATTTATTATAAAGCCACAGTAATCAAAACTGTGGTATTGGCATAAAGATAGACAATGGATCAAAGGAAGAGAACAGAGTCCAGAAATAGATCCACACATACACGGCCAATTGATTTTTTACAAAGGTGCAAAGGCGATTCAGCAGAAAAGATCATCTTTTCAATAAATGATTCTAGAACATCTGGTATACATATGCAAAAAAAATGAATTTCAATCCAAACCTCACACCATATAAAAAATTAACATATCCAATTAAAATATGAGCAAAGGATTTGAAGAAATAGTTCTCCAGAAGATATAACAATGACCAATAATCACGTGAAATGATGCTCAATATCATTAGTCATCAGGATAATGCAAATCAAAACCACAATAAGACCCACTAGAATGGCCAGGATCAAAAAGATGGACAGTAGCTAGTGTTAGTGAGGATGTGGAGAAACTGGAACCCTCATACACTGCTGGTGAAAACATAAAATGGTGCAGCCACTTTGGAAATTCTGGCAGTTCTTCAAAAAGGAACTGGACTTTATTCTCTTCCATTGATCCATCTGTCTATCTTTATGCCAATGTCACACTTTTGATTACGGTGGCTTTATAATAAATCTTGAAATCTTAAACAGAATTACCGTATGATCCAGCAAATCTACCCCTAGCTGTATACCCAAGAGAATTGAAAACATATGCCCACACAAAAACCTGTACACGAATGCTCATAGCATAGGTATTACTAACAGCCTAAAAGTGAAAACAACACAAATGTCTATCACTTGATGAATGAATAAACAAAATGTGGTATATCCATACAATGGAATATTATTCAGCCATAAAAAGGAATGGACTACTGATACATGCTAAAACATGGATGAATCTTGAAAAACACTATGCTAAGTGAAAGAAAAAAACAACCCACTACCATCGAGTTGATTCCAACTGTTAGCAACCCCATAGGGTTTCCAAGGCTGTAAATCTCTGGAAGCAGACTGCCACATCTTTCTCCCAAGGAGTGGTTGGCGGTTTCGAACTGCCAACCTTTCGGTCAGCAGTCAACTGCTTTAAACATTGTGCCATCAGCCAAATAGAAAAGGCCACAGGTTATATGATTCAATTTATATGAAATGTCCAGAATAGGTAAACCTATAGAGACAGAAAGTAGATTTGTGGTTGCCAGGGGCTGGGAGGAAGGTGGAATGGGGAGTGACTGCTAATGAGTCTGGGATTTCCTTTTGGGATGAATGAAAATGTCCTGGAATTAGACAGTGATGATGGTCACATAACTCTGTGAATATTCTAAAAACCACTGAATTGTACACTTTAAAAGGATTAACTTTATGTTATGTTAATGATATCTCTATAAAAGAAATTTAACTCAGAATGGACCATAAATGCAAATGTAAGGCCTAAAACTATAAAACTTCTAGAAGAAGACATAGAAAGTTTTTGTGACCTTGAGTTAGGTAAAGATTTCTTCGATAATATACCAAAAGCATAATCCATAAAAGAACACATTGATAAATTGGACTTCATCAAGATTAACATGTTCTGTTCTTTAAAAGGTATTAAGGCAAGCCATAAACTAAATATATATTTGCAAACATATATTTGACTTATTTCCAAAGTATATATAAGAACTTTCAAAATTCAGTAAGACAAAAAACAACCCAATTTGAAAAATGGGTAAAATATCTGAATAGACACATCACCAAAGAAGATATATGGATGACCAATGTCACATGAAAAGATGCTCAACATCATCAGTCATTAGAGAAATGCAAATTAAAACTACAATGAGATACCACTATACACCTATTAGAATGGATCAGATTAAAAAGAATGACCATATCAAGTGTCGGTTAAGGATGTTGAGTAAATGGAACTCTCCCACACTGCTGGTAGAATGTAAAATGATACAACCACTTTGGAAAAATGTTTGACAGTTTCTTAAAAAGTTAAACAGATACCTACCATATGATTTAGCCATTCCATTCCTAGGTATTTACTCAAGAGAAATGAAAGTGTATGTCTAAAAACTTGTGCACAAATGTTCATAGCAACAGAGTCAAAAACTGGAAACCACCTAAAAGTTCCTCAACAGGTAAATGAATAAACAAATTGTAGTAAATTCATACAATGGAAAATTACTCTACAATAAAAAGGAGGGAACTATTGATAAACTTGACAGCATGGATGAATCTTACAATAATTATGCTAAGCGAAAAAAAGTCATACAAAACAAGAGTACATACTTATGGTTTCTTTTTATAAAACTCTAGAAAATACAAACTAACCTACAGTGAAAAAAAACCGTTATTGCCTGGGGGGAAGGGCTTTTGCAGGGAGAGGCGGGAGGAAGAGGCTACAAAGGGGCGTGAGCAAACATTTGGGGTGATGGATATGTTCATTATCTTGATAATTGTTATGGTTTCACAGGTGTATACAAATGTCAAAACTTACCAAATTGTACACTTTAAATATGTGTAGTTTATTGTGTGCCCTTTATACCTGAATATACCTGTTAAAATTTACTTATTTATTCATTTACTTACTTATTTAAAAAAAAAAATCAACTCCACTGGGAAATCATTGAAGTCAATCAAAAACCAAACCATCGAGTCAATTCCAACTCATAGCGACCATACAGGACAGAGTAGAACTGCCCCATAGGGCTTTCAAGGAGCAGCTGGTGAATTCGAACTGCCAACCTTTTGGTTAGCAGCTGAGCTCTTAACCACTGCACCACCGGGGCTTCTTCATTGAAGTCAAGGATATGTCTATTCCCTTCTCATATTACTGATGTAGTCTGTCTCAGATCTGAGTATGCAGAAGGTATCCAACAAAGGTTTGATTACTTTCATCCCTACAAGATGTACCAGTATAGAAGAAAACTCAAGTAGTAAGCACGTTTCCTGGTGCCACTAACTAATGAGGACATTGTGATTTACTGATGTAGCCAAAGTCACAAGGGGTAGGGGTGTTGGTCTGGTCACTCGTCTCTCTGGAAAGCTAGTTCAAGCTAATTCATTTCAACCTGCAATGTTTGCAGCCCTGGAAGAGTTTTAAAAGAGACAGAACTAATGTCACCTAGCCAGGGAACAAGACGAGAAGAGACAAGAATAATGATGATAATGACAATGATGATGATAGTAGTAATCATAATAATACTATCTACCAATTGCGGCACACTGTGTGCAGGCTATTTCATGTCTGTTAACCCTCACCCCAACTCTATGTGGAAGCTGTCATCATGCCATCTTAGGGAGGTGGAAACCAAAAGGTGAGTAACAAGGGCACATACAGCTAGGAAGTTGTGGAGCTAGAATTTGAACCCATGTCTGTCTGATTCAAAGCCTCTGCTCTTATTATTAAACTGCCTCCATTCCCAAGCTGATACACACACGTGAACTCATGCATACCCACCTGTACACACACACACACATGCACAGACTCATCCATACATACACATGTGTATGCATGCACACCAACTTACACATACATGCCCCACAAGACACACACATATGTACACACATTTACACAATGCACCCAGTCAAATGTACACATGCTTGCATGCACACACACACACTTAGGTCACCCTCAGAGCCTACATACATTCTGCTCTTCCAGTTCTGGCTTCCCACTGCCAACCTCTCCCAACCCAGGCCCCAGGAATCTCCAGGACACTGCTGTCCTGATTCTAAAGTGAAATTATGCTCAGGTCCCTGGTCTGCAGACTACTTACAAGTCAGGGCAATCAGATACATCACATTTTCTCATGAAAGAAATTTCTGGTGGGCTTATTAACCTTTGAAAATACCAGCTCTCAGTCCGAAGGACTTCCTGAGCCCAGATCGAACTGAAAAATAACCTCCTGACAGACCACCCGGTTCTGAGCTGATGGGAATTACTTTCAACCCAGGCCAGCATGTCCCTCAGACAAAATGTTCCACATACCAAACCTGACAGCAGACAGCTCTTGGGAGCAGGGGAGCCAAGTGTTGGCTCTAACAGATCAAACCCATGATGGCTGTGACATGGCACAGTTGCTCTGGGCCTGTGTCACTGGGAGGGGGAGGGGGAGGAGTAGCAGTGTCAGGAAAGGAGCTGGCCTGAATGCCTTTGACATTTACTTCCCTATCCTATAGGACAGGGGGTCTGCCTATCATCGCAGACAGATGTAACCTTGGCCTCTGGCAATCATTTTCTATTATAAGTGTTCAGTTTGGGGTAGAATTGTATTTCAGCGAATGCTGTCAGAATTAAAGAGACAGAGTGTCATGATGAAAATTACAGATAAACTTCCACTGTCTCGCTGTGAACATTCTCCCCTCCTGCTTTCTTTTGGGCCACATCCTGGGCTCAGAAGGCAGTCTATATCATTTCTGGAAGTCTCAGTGTTTTTCCTCACACCGTGAAACATATTTGAAACAGAGCTTTGCCACCATAGTAGCTGCTGGGATAACAGAGTTTAGTTGTATTTCTGCATTGAATAAGTTGGGTGGCCTTGGGCAAGACACTAACTTCTGAGCCTCAGTTTACACATAGAAGCTGGATATATTGGTGCCTACCCTATATACCTCACCAATTTGCCATGAAGACCAACAGGGCTAATGAGAAGACAGTGCACTTCAAGGAAGAGGGAAGGTGGCCGTGTTTTGTCACATCTTTCACCATCCCCACCATTTCCTGCTCAGATGCAGCCTTACACAGCTTTCCAGGCATGTCTTCAAATGTTTTCTGCTAGAAGTACCAGAAACAGTTTCCAGACTACCAGATTTTCTGGGCTCCTCTCCTCCTGCACTGCTGCAGACCATCTCCCCCACCCCCACACACACTCAGTGGGCTGGTGTGGTTTAAAGCTCTAGCATCTTTGCCACATGCCCAGCCCCTAGCAGCCACTTCAAACTTCCCCGTCCTGCAGCTTCCAACACTGTTTCTCATCCAATGACTTTGTTTTTCATTACTCAGAGAAAAAAGAGGCAGGAAGATGCTCAGGTTCCTTCCCCAAAAGTCATCCACACTCTACCTATTTTTAACTCCTTCCCTCCTGGTACAAAGGTCCCCTCCCATCAATGATCGATTTGTCTGCTTAGGACCCATCCCCTGAAGCTTCCTTCAGAAACGCTCATCATTACTGTCCATTCTCATGGCTGGATCTTTACTCTTTACCTTGCTACTGGCCCCTTTTCAGCACATGAAGGGGCTTTGGCCATGGAATTTGTAGGAACATGTGGGAGGTTTGGATTCTGATTCGGGGCCAGGGGAAAAACATTCTGGGTGAGGACAAAATGAGGCAGATGCGGACCTTGGGGAAGGCTTCAGGAATAGAGTTTTGAAGAATATATAAAAGTTACAATGGTGTTGCTGGAAATTGCAAGAGTTGTTCACACTGTCATACCTCTCCCACAGACCCTGTCCTTCCTCACTCCATCCCTCTCTCTGATTTTTCCCTTCTCCCCAGCTTGAAGAATTCTAAAAGCCCAGGACAAAATTCCAATCCCTTTGGGGAAACAAAAGTCCAGGTCCCTGTAAAGTCAATGACAGTTGGGTAATTAAGACCCTGGTGGTGCTGTGGTTAAGTGCTTGGTTGCTAACCGAAAGGTCAGTAGTTTGAACCCACCAGCTGCTCCATGGGAGAAAGATGTGGCAGTATGCTTCTGTAAAGATTTACAGCCTTGGAAATCCTATGGGGCAGTTCTTCTTTGTCCTACAGGGTCGCTATGAGTCAGAATCTACCTGATGGCTGTGGGTTTGGTTTGGTATATTTTTGTTTAACAAATAGTAAAAAACCATTATTGCTCCACAGAGCTGGTGATCTTTCTCCTAGATATGATCTGGTAAGTCCTTCAACTAGCCACAGCCCGTTTGTCTCGGGACTGTCAATCAAAGGCCACCTGCCCCATGCCCCAGGGGTGAAAAGGACCCCACTCAGAGCCCAATCAGCCTCTTTCACCAGGAACTTGAATTTGATGGGAAACATGTAGTTGGAACCAAGTAATTCTGACACAGCCTCTTGGAGAGATTTCTCATGGGTTTCTGCCTCTGGGGTCCTGGAGTTACCTCTTTTAAGTCCTTCCTGAAGCTTGGCTGTTTAAGTTTTCCTCTAACTCTGTGAGCGACTCAACATCCTTCCAATAACTTCCACCTCTGTTTTAGTCAGGGATGATTTCTGTTGCTTGCAACCAGAGAACCTTAACTGATACAGCCTATAATTCTCTAAAAGCTCTTCTTCTGAAGACCTTCTTCAGAAACCCACATGGCCTTCTCCAACTCTACAGTCTAGGAAAGGATAACACATGCACACCTGGGACAGCTGGGAAAGAATGTAACAGATCTAATCATTAAATCAGTCATTTATTCAACAAATGTTTGTTGTGCACATAGACATGCCAGGCACCAGGCTAGATGACAGTCTAATAAAATAGGTAGAAAAACTTACTGTGCTCTTGGGGTGAGAAAAATAAGCCACAAATAGTAATCAAAATAATCACAAACTGTGAAAGGGGCTATGAAGGAAAGGAGTAAGGTGCTGAGACGGAGAATAAGGTGCGTGGGTTGGTGGAGGATGAGGATGGTGGTGGTGATCAGGGCTCAGAATCAGGAGACAGGTTGGGCAGGGAGGGAGCATCTGTGCCTGGGGCTGGGAGGAAAGATTTGGGCAGGAGGTGGAGATTTATTTAGAACCATGGGAACGAATGAATTAGCCCAGGAAAAAAAGAGTATATAGAGAAAAGTGTGCAATCTTAACTCCAGCTCTATGTTTAGGGAAGGACACGAATACCTGTACATGTAAACAAGCTATTTGGAAGAACCGGATGAAACACCCAGCAGCCACATCGCTTCCTTCCCGCTCCTTCCTCAATCAGACTACATTTCCCAGAATGCCGCAGAACCCGCGGAAGACCCGGACGTTGCTTTCAGCCGCTTCCGGCCCAGGTGGCCCCAGAGAATTATGGCGACCCTCAGATCCCGGGTGTTGCTGTGGAGACCCCTGATCTGTTCTCGGGGCGTGGAGCAGTTCTCTTTGTGTGCCCGAACCCAGCCCATCACTCTGCTCCAGCGGCTGCCCCAGCCCTGTGGGGCGGGGTCGCCATATCGCCGAGTCGCTTCCGAGGCCGGTAAGTGACTCCCCAGACGTCCACTGGGATGTCCTCTTAGGAGACCTAGAATCTGCTTCTGACGGGCGAGAACCACGCGGCGGCTCCCCGAATTTTCCCGCAGCGCGTCCTCAGACCCAACCGGTTCTCTTCTGTACTGTGTCCTCGTTTGTTCGTTGATTCGTTCATTCATTCACTCATTCACTCAGCCAACAGTTCCTGAGCTCCGCGCCTTGCAAAGCACCATGCTAGAATTAGAGAATAAGCAAACTTAGACTGACATGGCTTTTCCTTGAGGGAGCTCTTGGCATAGTGGGGAAGTGGCAGTGCAGTGTGACCCGAGCTTTATGAGATACACATAGCTTTATGAGACGCACTAGCTTAGGCTTCCTAGAAAGTATAACCAAGCTGAGACCTGGTTAACCATGTTAGGGAGGAAGCAAGAAGCATTACAGGCAGAGGGAACAGCATGGGCAAAGGCCCAGAAGTGAAACTGAACACAGGTAGTTTGGGAACTCATTTTGGAGGCAGAATTGATATACTAGTTGTCCTTGGGCAGGCCTTAGAATCCCCATTTATAAAATTGGGATAGTCATATCTATTTTGTGGGTTAGCATTACTGAAGATGTATGTAATACCTGGCACATAGCAGACACTGTAAATAGTAGTAACCATCGTTGTTATTATTATAGCATTACTTTTTCCCTGTAACTTCCCTCGCTAGACTTGAAGTGCCTTTTTGGCATAGACTGTGTCTCTCCTCATCACAGTGGATGCTCAGTAAATTTTAAATGAACGAATCTCATAGATGTTAGTATTATGCAGTGCTGAGGTAGACATTTTGCTGGTAACCTTTGTTGTTAACTTACTTTTCTATTTAGAGGTCTTGTTAGCGTGTTGTTTTTGACAGCTTCTTATTTACTAAAATCCATTTTAGCAGCATCTGGTAACTCAGAGATCAAGAAACCTACATTTATGGATGAGGAAGTCCAAAGCATACTCATCAAGATGACAGGTTTGAATTTGCAGAAGATTTTTAAGCCAGCTGTGCAAGAACTGAAGCCCCCAACCTGTAAGCTAATGACCCAGACACAGTTGGAAGAGGTATGTGAATGCAGGAATGTTGGTAGAATACCTCCCTTGAAATTTTAAACAAGATTTTCAGAGGCTCCTTAGATGCTCATAGCTGCTCTTCCATAGGCACTAGTGAGGGGATGTACCAGGCACAGAACTGAGAAGAAGTTTGAGAGTAGGCAGGCAGAGAGGAGCAGGGAACATGTCAGAATTAGGCAGACTAGGGCATGTAGGTCAGGTCTGGGTGTCCAAGCAGAGCCTCTTCTCTGCTCCAAAACTAGCCTGAGAATTCTTTCCCTTGCCCGCTCCAGCTTCTTTCCCAGAGAAACATCTGCTGTGAGCTTCTTTGGGGCTGAAGGTTTGGTGCAATCACAAGATCCTGCTAAGCAGGCACCAGGGATCTCCTGTAGCTATAATTCCTGAGTCTGTTGTTGGAAGTGCTTTGCTATAAGAATATGTGAAGCATTATTGCCCTTGTTTTCTAATTCAAACGTAATTTAGAGTCATAGCAAAAAATTCAAATAGCCAGTAGTATATTGCATGAAAAAGGAGCCCTGGTGGCACAGGTCTTAAGTACTTGACTGCTGACTGAAAGGTCGATGGTTAAGATGTGACTGTCTGCTTCTGTAAAGATCAGAGCCTTGGAAATCCTATGAGGCAGTTCTGCTCTGTTCTATAGGGTCACTATGAGTTGGAGTCAGTTTTGCGGCACACAACAACATGAAGAGTGAAAGTCCCCTTTTCACCCCCCAGAGGTAACCACTGTTGAGAGCACTGTAGTCAGTGGTTAAGAGCATGGGCTCTGGGGTTGAGCTACCTGGATTCAAATCCTAGTGCTGCCATTTCATAGTAATTTACTTAACATCTGTGTGCTTCTATTTTTTTCTTCCATCAAATAGAAATGATAACAGTAGCACTTATTTCATAGGGTAGTATGGGCATTAAATAAGCAAATACATTCAGAGTATTTGGAACATCTGGCACAGTAAGCACCCAATAAATGCAATCATTTATTTTATTTCAAGCAACTTTTGGAGCCTGGCTCTGTCTCAGGTGCATACTTTTGCTGTTTTATTGACAGTTGATCCTGCACAGGTGGTCTCAGGTACACCATAGAGGAAAAGGCCAGGGACCTGGAGTCAAACTCTGGTTTTTCACTCAGTGATTTGTGACTGCAGTGTCGTGTCTTTGCAGAGTTTAGCGTGTTTGATTAGTATCTGCTTTTGTCAAATGATCCTTTTGGTTCTGTAACCTTGTGGCTTTCTTTAAGAAATATTTTATTTCATTAGGCTACAACACAGGCAGTCGAAGCAGCTAAAGTACAATTGAAAATGCCACCAGTTCTGGAAGAGCGAGCACCAATAAATGACGTGTTAGCTGAAGATAAGATTTTGGAAGGATCGGAAACAGCCAAATATGTGTTTACTGACATATCATATAACATAGCACACCGGGTGAGTATGTCTAGTAGCAAATTGATATTTGTTTGAAATACCATGTGGAGATGGGTCTGACCGAGGGCCAAGGGTTAACATGTTACCTGGCTTTCTCTATGCTTCCAAACCAGAATTCCTGTGACTGAGTGAGAGCCTTCTGGAAGTTACAGTATAAGGAGGCAGAGGAATGCAGGCCAGGCCCATCCACATTGTCCTGTTACCATTTCCCTACAGATTATGGACACAGTATATTACAGATTGACTGCAAAGAAAGAGACAGGTGTGCTGAGACAGAACAAGGGCTAAACAGACACACACCAAAACCATAAATAGAATCTTCAAGGCAGTGGGATAAAGGAGATTCCTACCTAAGCATCTAGCGACTTTCTTTTTTTGAGAGATGGAGTGTTTCTTTCCTGTGAATTCATTGTTGATGCCAAAAAATCCTGGACTTTCCAAAGGACTTTTACTTCCTAGAATTTGCAGTGAGAATGGCAGAAGCTCCCCCAAATAATTTTTAGACAGCACTGCTTCTTTTCTTGTAGTTTTTATTTTCTGGCTCCACTTACCTTGATTGCCAACTTCAAAGTAACACTCCAGCACTTTAGAAATATGATACTGGTTTTCTGCTTCAGCCTTTACAAAGTAAAAAGAGTAGAAGTAATTTACAATTCAGCCCCATAACATGCAACAGAATACTGTATAATGCTGGGCTTGGGAGAAGGACTAACCCCATATTAATCAGACTTTTATCATATGGTTGGAAGACATAATTCAAGTTGTGTTCATGCCTGTATACCAGGCATTTGCATACATGACATAATGAGCAGAGTTCACAGAGTTTCATCTAAATTAGAATTTATGTTTTGGGTGCTTTAATATATGTTTGCAGTGCTGTGAAGGCTGGTTGTGGTATCATTTTATAACTTTAAAGGGAGAAAAGAACTTGGAATTCTGATTTCTCAAATTACCAAAATCCTTTTGTGGAATAATTGTGTTTTTGGCATCTGCCTTTTTTTTTTTTTTTTTTTTACCTTCTATTCAATTTACAGTACTTGATAAAAGTTTTAATTTTAACACCCTCAGAATACATCTAGAGGCTCTTACACCTCTGAAAATTTGAGAATCATACCATCTGGTTAATTTAAACATTAATCAGATGTATATCAATTATCTGTTATGTGCAAGGCTCTGTGTAAATCCCTCTGGGTGTTGGAAAAAGAATTGTAATCCACGGTTTCTGCCATTTTCCAGTTGTATAACAGCTGAGAGGTGTCAAGAATCTCACACATGGTACATTGCCAGTTGAGTGGTACATACGTGGCTTGGGAGTTGACAGAAGAGTGAAGAGACCAGAAGCATGTGGATGAGCAGTCTCTCTGACACATTTATGTCTAATGCCAGTATGAAAAATCATAGAGGTGTGCAAAATTAAGACTCCACGCATTTAGGTTTGTCTCTTTTATCCCAAAGACTAAAAGTAGATCATAAAGTAATAAAAATCTATTTAGATGAGACTTTGGGATGAGGAAATGAAACAATTTGAAAAGGTCTTATAGTAGTTCTTTCCTCTAAAATGGATTTAGGTGAGTCTCCAATCGGCTTTTTTTAGTTGAATAATTTTATGTATTGAACCCACATTTGGCATCATAGTCAGTACTTAATATTTTCATTCTAGATTTCTGATTGTTAGACACACAGCAGTGATTAGTGAAGGAAGTATCAAACTTTGCCAAGTCTTTGAGGTTTTTAAAATTGCCATTGAAATCATTTTACATTTCCCAGTTGTTGAAATTATTCTTATAATGGTGTTTATTGGGGCACTAGAACTAAAAATAAGTCCTCACAGAGTCATCCTTGATTATGTTGTCTATTTCAGGAGCGTTTTATTGTTGTCAGAGAACCAAGTGGCACACTACGCAAAGCCTCTTGGGAAGAACGGGATCGGATGATACAAGTTTATTTCCCAAAAGAAGGTCGTAGAATTTTGACACCAATAATTTTCAAAGAGGAAAATCTTAAGGTAAGGTGACTTTGGTTTCATCTATCAGAGTCAATGGTAATGGTTTCTTTGTTGAACCTGTCGACTCTGGTGCTGCTTGGCATTTTACCTTGATAAATACAGATAAACATTTCTAATGAGTAACTTGACTAGGGCTCTCTATCTCTTATAATTGGCTTAGCTGGGATTTGAATCCAGGTGTGACAATTACCAAGCCCATCCATGTTTTTTCTGCACACTTTTGGATGGGTGTAGATGTGGTTTTATGTGGGTGGGTGAGCCTGTCATGGCGTCAGGGCATGTGTTGCACTTCCATGTTCTTCTCATCTAATTGCAATGCTGCTATCTGGTTTTAGACCATGTACAGCCAGGACCGGCATGCTGATGTCCTCAATCTCTGCATTGCCCAATTTGAGCCAGATTCCACTGAGTATATCAAGGTGAGTATATTTTGTAGTTTCCAAAGCATGAGCTTAAATACAGATATGAGTAAGATTTTTTAGTCTAGCACAGTGAGCTTGGTTATAACCATTGATACATGGGGAAGTGAAGGGAAATACTTGTACACCTGTTGAGTACCTAATGTGTATCTGATACATAGTTTATCCTCACAACAACCTTTGAATTAAAGATGAGGGAAGTTAAACTTAGAGAGTTAAGTAGCTTGCTGATACTTGCACACCTAGTAAGTGGTAGAGTTAGGACCCAACTTAATGGCAAAGCCCATTCTCTTTTCACTTAACTTACTATATAGGAACAAAGATGTTTACTAAAATTTGCCAAAATGCAATGTGTGCATTTTATAATTCAATTTAATAAGTAGTCCTCATTTAGTAGCTTCTGTGTGTAAGGTATTATTGTTAGTAGTATAGGTGATGCAGTGGAAAGGAGTAGGCTAGGGTATGCTGTATATAAAAGCTTGCAGTCCAGAAGTGATTGTGGGGAAGGGTGGGAGAAGTTTACCTGTTGCCGCTGAGTTGATTATCACCTTAGGCCTAAAATGTTAGGTGCTAAGAAAAGGTTACAAAGTGCTCTTAGGAAAGTCTTCATAGGGGCCTTGAGAGCATTCTAGAAGGGCAGGAAACATGGCAGATGGCGTTTGGTGAGGAGAGGATTTCAAGTAGAGGAAACAGTATGAGCAGCAGGCAGGAAATAACATAGTATGTTTGAAAAGTGGTCAGTTGTCCTGTTTGCTTGTACATGCAATGTAGACATAGAGGATTGGTTTGAGATTAAGCTGGGAGGGTGGATAGGACCACGTCATGGGTGACCTCAGTTGTTAGACTGAGGAATCTGGACTTTATTCATCAGACCTTTGAAAGCTTTTTAACAGGAATGCCCTGACCAGGGTTCTCCTTTAGGAAGATCAGTCTGGAGGGAGAATTGAGGGAACATACCAGTTAATAAGATGGAAGGGGATAGTTGATGGAATGGAGAGTAAGAGGAGGAGTGGCCAAGTAATGGTAGTCCATTATTTCCAGTGGTCTGTATGTATGTGAAAGGAGCCCTGGTGGTGCAGTGGTTAAGCACTCAGCTGCTAACCAAAAGGTCGGCAGTTCAAACTCACCAGCCACTCTTTGGGAGAAAGATGTGGCAGTCTGCTTCCATAAAGATTACCACCTTGGGAAACCCTACGGGATAGTTCTGCTCTGTCCTATAGAGTGCTGTTACGGATTGAACTGTGTCCCCTCAAAAAATGTGTGTCAACTTGGCTAGTCCATGATTCCCAGTATTGTGTGATCGTCCACCATTTTGTCATCTGATGTGATTTTCCTGTGTGTTGTGAATCCTACCTCTGATGTTAATGAGGCGGGATTAGCAGCAGTTATGTTAATGAGGCAGGACTCAATCTATAAGATGAGGTTGTGTCTTAAGTCAATCTCTTTAGAGATATAAAAGAGAAGGGAGCAGAGAGACAGGGGGACTTCCTACCACCAAGAAAGTAGTGCCAGGAGCAGAGTGTGTCCTTTGAATCTGGGGTCCCTGCACCAGCTCCTAGACCAGGGGAAGATTGATGACAAGGACCTTCCTTCAGAGCCGACGGAGAGAGAAAGCCTGATATTGGATTTCTAGCCTCCTAGACTATGAGAGAATAAATTTTGTTAAAGCCATCCACTTACAGTATTTGTGTTACAGCAGTACTAGATATCTAAGACAGAATTTGGTACCAGAATAGCAGGGTGCTGCTCTAATAGATACCTAAAATGTGGAAGCAGTTTTGAAACTGTGAATGGATAGAGGCTGGAAGAGTTTTAAAGTGCCTAAGAGTAAAAGCCTAGATTGCCTTGAAGAGACTGTGGTATTATGGATGTCAAAGACAATTCTGGTGAGGACTCGGAAGTGAGAAGAGCTGTTAGACTGGAGATGGCACAGACGGCGAAAAAGAGCAGCAGAGAAATGGCAGAAGCAGAACCAGGAGACCAGTGCAAGACAGCACCAGAGCGAACCCACGGAGCAAGAGAGCCGAGTGCCTTTGGCAGGAGGCTTCCTGGCGGAGTTGGGTGCCTCTGAGCACTTATTGGGTGGAGCTAGGCTTGCCGACCCATGGAGCAAAAGAGCTGAGTGCCTTCTAGCCAAAGTTTACTGGTAGAGTGGGGTGCCTCCAGGCACTTATCAGTGGACCTAAAGAGCTTTGTAACACTTACCTCACCAAGGCAGGTGCTGGCAGTGAGGCCCGAGGGGCCGAGAGGCCAAGGAACCACGAAGCAGAAGCTGAAGAGACAAGGAACATAGGAAGCAGAGCTGCCTCAATCTCAAAGGGTACATCCACCATCTCTGGGGTCTCAAAGGGCGGAGTCACTACTCAGATGGACTAGGAGAACGGGGCCGCACAAATTGAGGGAGCGGAGTTGCCGTTCTGTTGGGCCTGGAAGGCAGGGCTGAAGCCCTGGGCCAAGGAGCCTCCACCCAGAATCCGGAGAGTGTGGCCAACACCCAGAGTCTGGAGGGCAGGGCATTGCCTAAATGGTCTCAGAGAACAGAGGATTATTTTCAAGCCTTGAGAGCTAATGTAATGTGTTCTGCTGACTCACTTGGTGCCTGTTATCCCTTTCTTCCCTCCAGTTTCTCCCATATGTAATGGAAATGTCTACCTTGTGTCTGTTCCACCATTGTACTTTAGAAGTAGATAACTTGTATTCTAGATTTCATAGATGAAGAGGAATTTTGCAGAAGATGAGGTTTTAAATTTGGAGTTGATTTAAGACTTTGGGATGATATGATGGGATGAATGTGTTTTACATGTGGCAAGGACATGAATTTTGGGGGGCCAGAGGGTGGAATGTTATCAATTATGTCCCCCAAAAAATGTATGTCAACTTGGCTAGTCCATGATTCCCAATATTGTGTGATTGTCCACCATTTTGTCATCTAATGTGATTTTCTTATGTGTTGTAAATCCTACCTCTGTGATGTTAATGAGGTGGTGTCAAGGATTGAATTGTATCCCCCAAAATATGTGTCAGCTTGGCTAGGCCATGATTCCCAGTATTGTGTGATTGTCCACCATTTTGTCACCTGATGTGATTTTCCTATGTGTTGTAAATCCTACCTCTAGGATGTTAATGAGGCAGGATTAGAGGTAGTTATGTTAATGAGGCAGGACTCAATTTACAAGATTAGACTGTGTCTTAAGACAATCTCCTAATAAAAGAGAGAAGCAAGTAGAGAGACATGGGGACTTCATACCATGAAGGAACAAGAGCCAGGAGAATAGCGCGTCCTTTGGACCCAGAATCCCTGCGCTGAGAACCTCTTTGACTGGGGAGGATTGATGACAAGGACTTCTAGCCTCTTAGACTGTGAGAGAATAAATTTCTCTTTATTAAAGCCATCCACTTGTGGTATTTCTGTTATAGCAGCACAGGATAACAAAGACAGTCACTATGATCCAGAATCAACTCGATGGCAGTGGGTTATATGTATGTGATAGGTGCTTAATAAATAGTGCTTGGTGGCTGAAAAGTAATTGATGTGTCAGTAAATGTTTGGCATAACTTGCTGTAGGCTACTATACACTTCTGCAGTGGAAAAGTACAGATTTACTATTATTAGACAAACTCTTCTTAGTAGAATCCTCTTTCCCACCTAAGGTGAACTGTACAAGGATTGGTCTAAATCATAGCTATTGTTTAATGATAATGGAGGCAGCTTTAAGTAGACCTGGTTTTACTGATACTTTCTTGGGCAGCACTTATGCTGGCAAGGGTATATTGAGTAATGAATGATGTTCACTTTTTGTATTTTCATCTTTCTGAAGAATTGCATTTTATGTGGATAGGTTCATCATCAGATCTATGAAGATATAGATAAACATGGAAAATATGATATTTTACGTTCAACAAGACACTTTGGTGGAATGGCTTGGTATTTTGTACATGAGAAAAAGATTGATGGCTTGCTGATTGATCAGATTCAAAGATATTTGTAAGTATGATCCTAGTAAGTAAGGGAATAATTCTTGTTGCCATAACAGTAAACCTGTTTGTAAGCTATGTTATTTTTCTTACGGAAACAGTATGTTATCTAGTGATAAACTAAAGCTTTCACCTACTTCAGTTTGTACAGATTTGCTTCTTCCAGCATTACCTAGTTTTCTCAGTCTTTACTTTTGTGTTGCCTAAACAGGGCTAGATTCCTTGAAGTAGTAAGTGACTTTGGTTCTGTACTGTACACCTGGCTATTTATCCCTCGGGTCACTGCTGCACCTTGGTATCCAGGAATTTACCAAGTACTCAGAGGGGGATTAAATAGGAAATGTAAGGAAGTAGACAGGCACCTTTGTTTTCTGGTAGAATTGTTTCTAGGGCTTTTCAGTAAAAGTCGTCATTGAATTTATGAACATACTTTTGCTTTTGGTATCTCTTGCTTTTGCAAGATTTTTAAGGCATCAAAAGAGTTTTTTCCCCAACGTACTATAAAACAAAGAATGTCTGTTGTACTTTTAGTATGCAATTTGGTGTGCTCTCAGGCTTCTAGCTGAAATAATACTGACTTTACAACTTGTGATAAAACTGAAGAGAAATTTGTTTTGCGCATCTTCCTATCAGTGGAGCTAGGCAGGCCAACGACAAGGAAAAGAAACCAGTATGGCTGTAGTAAAAAAATCGACTTTGTAAGAAAGACTCTTGACTCAAAAGTAAAATACAGGAAAAGGGTTAAGTGATTATTGCTACCTTCACAGAGTTAGGAGAATAAGAGTTTTTGACTCAGAAAGTACCCTACATGTAATCTGAACCGTATGTATAAAGGTCAGGCATTTGGAACTAGAAGGTTCCTCAGGTATTGTTTAAGAAATGCAGCCCGCATTTGGAAATTGGGCATTATTTTTCATAGAAATAGCATTCCTAATGGTAGATGATTTCCCTACCAGCCTACTTCACCAGTATGTGCAGTGTGGTCCAATTCAGAGGGTGGAACCTTCATCCCACAATAAGCAGGGGGTTGGTGGTCATGGGGATGCTCAAAGTGACTTGCTTTTATGTGCATTAGCAATGACATCTTCTGTGAACAAACTTCCTACTACAAAGTTTCTTAAATGTAATCATTCTGAAATTATTATAAAAACAAAAGATTTTTGTAACAAATTAGAACAGCACGGAAATGTGTATCTTTGAAAACTTCTTTATCGAGGTGTGTTAATATGTGATACTATCGGATTACTCATTATCACATGTAAGGTTCCATCTAAAGTGGTTCATTTGCATATTGGGAGGGAGGTTTGAATAAATACACAGCCTTTCCTGTGGTAATATGCACTAGACGCTGAGCTTGCTGCAAATCCCAGGCTTGAGAGTATACTTGAGGGTACACTTCCTCACTGCGTGGAGCCAGGCTAGACTCATGTCCCACTGTTGGTTTTGAATTGAGATTCTTTAAAATCTTTTTGAAAATATAATTTGCTCTTAATTTCAAATATGGGCTTTTGTGTGAGGCTAAATTCTTCTCTGTGGTGTAGCCATATACTTTAAGATGAACCTAATGAAGCCCTGAACATGATTTTAACATGTAGAAACCCAGTTAAACTCTTTACAGGGCCATGTGCCTTAGCTCTGAAGACGATTACTTTTAGCTTTTATTTGGGGAATATTTTGTTTCCATGTTTATTGGACTTCGTTAGATTATAACAACAGATTTGTCATGAACATTTTAGGATCCCTACCCCAACACACACACAAGGGTTTACATGCAAGCAGCTCTGGCATCTCAGTTCTCCCAGGACATGGCCTTTGATGGGCCTTGGGCTAAGCCTAGAACATTTCTCTAAGGTCACCATGGCTTGAGGAATTATCTACTCACTTTGCCATCCTACTCTTTATCCCCCAGCTCAGGTAACAGGAAAGCAAGGAAGGCTGAAGAGTTGACAGCTGGGGGAGCACTGAACTAAGGTCTCTTCACCTCCCACCCCTATGGTAGAAGCCAGTAGCTCAAAAGCACAAGCATCTTGGAAGCGTTATTTTTGTGTACTCCCAGGCTTTGAGGTAGCAAATGGTAGGAAGGTACAAACCATAAAAATTGAATTTTTGTCCTGGCTTTATCATTAAATTTAGATAAATTGCTGAAGTGGAAACTGAGTTTCCTTCTGTCTAAAAAACCAAAACCAAACCCCTTGCCGTCAATTCTGACTCATAGTGACCCTGTGAGACAGAGTAGAACTGCCCCATAGGGTTTCCAAGGAGCAGCTGGTGGATTTGAACTGCCAACCTTTTGGTTAGCAGCTGAGTTCTTAACCACTGTACTGCCAGGCCTCGTTCCTTCTGTCTAATGAGTGTAATTTCAAATTTCCTTTACTGGGATGCTAATTTTTAACTAATGGGTTCCTGTGAATAATTCAGTGGCGTGGTAGTCTTTCCTTGAGTCCTAGGAGACTTCTTGTAGAGGCATCTGAGGTATTTATCCACTAAGTCAGAATATTGATTTTTTTTTTTTTTGCTGGAGATGTCACTATTAATTCACCTAAAGGCAAGTCACTTTGAGCATCCCCACCAACCTCTTGCTTATGTGGGATGAACGTGTATTTCTGTCTTCTGAGTTGGATTACACTACACATGCCAGAGAAGTAGGCCGACCTAGAAATCATCTACCAATCAGAATACTGTTTCTGTGAGAAAATGATGCCCATCTCAAAAAAAAAAAAAAAAAAGTCACATTTGGAATATATTCCCTTTCCTAAGTTGGGCACTGTGTGCAGTGGCACCCTACCCTACCTGCCTCACTTAGTTGGTGTGAGGCCTAAACTAGCCAATTTTTCGAAAATGCTTTTGAAAATATAAAGCAGAAGGCTTTTTTTTTTCCCTGACCTTTCTCAGAGTCGATGATGCCACCAGCCTGGTCCAGCTGTATCACATGGTCCATCCAGAAGGGCTGTCAGCTCAAGAGGCCAAAGAGCAGGCTGCTGAGGGATTAAACTTAATTACGGTAAAGGGTCTTTTTTTCACATTGGCTGTTTGGTGGTAATTTAGTTGGGAAGAATTCGGAAGCAGGCCTGACTTAGTGCAGTGGTTAAGAGCTTAGTAGCTAACCAAAGGTCAGCAGTTCGAATCCACCAGCTGCTCCTTGGAAACCCTATGGGACAGTTCTGCTCTGTCCTGTAGGGTCAGTATGAGTTGGAATTGACTTGATAGCAATGGGTTTGGGTTTTTTGGTTTATACAGAATTTGTGAGTACAGGAGATTTATGGTCTTGAAAACATGTACCTCCGTATTTCTTCAGCCTGGACAACAGAAACAGATGGGGTTGGGGTGGGGAAAGGGTACAGTGTGGTGGTGCTACAGCTGGAGTCCAGACTTCTGATAGGGCAGTGGGGGCAGCAGCCCCCTCATTCCTGGGAGCACTGGCATGGCTGAGCAGCATCTGAGGTGGTCAGGTTTTCTATTCTTCCTTTGTAAAGCCTTGCTCAGTAGTGGTCACATTCCCATGGGGGAAGCGAGCAGGTGTGAGGAAGGGTGGTGCTTGTGTATTTCCAAGCCTTAGTTGCCCTTTCATTTTGAAACTGCATACCTCTGAAAACCATGGGCTCACACAGGTTTCTCTGCAAATGTTGCAAATTGAGATGATTTTTTTTTAGGGAGAGGAGAGGATTTCATTGTAAAATTTCATTTCTCTTAATGCTCAGAATAGGCATAGTTTTGTGGAACTGGCTTCTATCCCAGTAATGTTTTTTGTGTATTGCAACAGCAGTTATAAGGCTTTCTAAAGATAAAAATGACACTGATGACACCCTAGGAGTAGTAGAGAGAAACTATAGTACTAATTCTGATTTTCTGTAATAAGCCAGATGAAGCAAAATGCTTTTGGAGAAAACGTTCATTGTAAGTGAAAAATTAGTTTTCTAATTCTCATCCCGATTTCTTTCAAACCTAATGGTTCTCCTGATTTTTTCTGAAAACAGGCTAAAAGAGATAGCCATATTAGAATAGTTCTGGGATTTCGAATTATATTACTTGAACTGTGTTGGTTGGATACATTTTTCTGTGGTAATATATATATATGTTTATTATTTGATAATCAGTTGAAAAAATTGTGAAACTTAGAAGACTTTTTAAAACAGACTTTTCTTTGTTATTATAGAAATGTTTCAAAACTGAAAACTTTATAGTGTATGTTCTATTACATAACTTTTCTTTTTTTAATTTAAACAGGTCTTTGCAAAAACTGAAGCACAGATGGGAGCATATGTAGAATTAATGCTGCAGGCTTATCAAGGTGCATTCATTAGCCATTCTGCAGCTTCCTGAAAGTATTTTTAAGTAAATTTCATTTTACTAATAACTAACAAGATTTTTCTTTGTTACTATTGAACCAAATGTTTAAAAATGTCCAGATTAAAATGTACTGATTTGTACTTCCCTTCAGTTTTTGAGTTCTGGATAGCATCTGTGACAGAAATACAAAGAAAAATGTGTTACCCTACTCACTTTCCTAGGCTACAAGGGAGTAATTGAGAAATACATTTGAGTACCTAGATATGAATTTCTCTAATCATGTTAGATGAGTGTACAGTAAAAAGGAAAAAGTACTGTGCCTTTCTGTGTCACCAAATAGGCCAATAGGTAGTTTAGACGGTGCCTCAGGAACTGGAGTTTCAGATCCTGATTCAGAAACGGGGAGCTATGAGACAAAATCAGGGCAAGGCATAAGAACCCATGCCAGCCAAGTTGTGTAGGCTGAGGGAATGATGCCATGAGATCAAGAAAAAGGGTTTAGAGAATTACAACATGGATATTCAATCCTAAGAAAGATGTGATTGATGATATTTAAAAATGCAAATTTAGCTATTCAAAGAAAAGAGAATGTGGGCTGATTCCTATGAGGCAATAGTTTTGGCTTAGCATCCTAAACCAGTGTGTTACAGGCTAAAACCACATACCTATTTTCATTATATAGAAGGGAAACTTGGAGCATCTTTATTAGTTCAAAAGATTTTATGAGATATGGTCTAATGACAGTATGAAAAAAAATCAAAGCCCATGTCCTTTCCTTTAACAAGGAAAACATGGTGATTTAAATGCTTGCTGCACATGAAACTCCTTTAGACAAGGAAGGTATTCTGCTCCCAGTTCTACGTATAAAAACCTAAGGAGTTTTTTCATAGTCCAAAGCACTATGGTGAGGGTGAAGATCAACACCAATACATAATAACGATTTGTTTAGTCGAGTAAATGGGAAACATTAAGTTCAGTCATCCAATATATCTTCATCCAGATTGATGTCTGTTGTGTCAATATCTTCTAATTCCAAATTATCCAAATCTACTTCCAGTTCAAGTAAACTCTGCAAAGAAAAGAGGGCAATGAAGTTACACAGCACTACCCAAAAAAATTCATTACCGTCGAGTCGATTCCGACTCATAGCAACCCTACAGGACAGAGTAGAACTGCCCCATAGGGTTTCCAAGGAGTGCCTGGTGGATTTGAACTGCTGACCTTTTTGTTTAGCAGCCGTAGCTCTTAACCACTATACCACCAGGGTTTCCTACATAGTACTATATTAAAGAAAATTTATCTGTGGTTCATGAATCCAAAATGAGAACTGGAAGTTTCTTAATACTCAGTCAAAAAAGGCATCTTCCTGTTTCAAAGCCCCTGCTCTGGAACTGATCTCATCACTTGACTAGCAGAGACCTGCACGCCCTGCAGACATCCATGTGGATGTGTGAAGAGAGCAGGTGGGATGTGGTTCAATGGGAGGTCTGAGTATGGTATCTGACCTACCTTTTCTTTACTGGTTGTGTGGGAGGCCATTATCACTGAAGTAGGAGAGACAGGCTTCCCATCAAGTTCCTGAAAGCCCAAGTGAACATACATATGAAGACAAAGGAATTTGTTCAGGAATTTGAAACTTACCCCCAAGGGAAGAACGGTCAGGATTAGAAAGTTGGAGACAGTAGTTAAAATCAACACATTTCAAGTTACATTAAGAAGTTCACATGCAGTATTCTACTGACCTGTTGGGCTGCAGCTCTTGAGGGCTGAAAGCCTTTTGCCTCTTCCATAACATTTCTTTCTTCATTTGGCTATCAGACAATAAGGCAGTGATGAAATGAAATACTCTGAAATCATGTTTATCTGTGAATCTGCCCTAAATCGCAGATTGGCTCTTAATCCAACAAGAATGCATTTAAGTTTGCTCAAAACCTGATGTCGTGAATGCACTTGGACCTTGCAGTCACACTAAACGAAGCTTGGCACTCTTGACCACTCACCGTGATTAGTGGGTATTGTTTGGCTGGCCATAGATCAGCATGTGTTTCCTTCACCCATTCTTCAACCACAAAGGCTTCTTTTAAACCAGGGAAGAGGTTTTCATACTCTGTTGGGTCAGCAAGGGATTCTGCAGCTTTCTGACTGACTACTGAGAGATTCTCCCTCCAGAGTTTCACTACCCTATAGATATCATGGAATCAAAGAGAGACTAAATAAGTCTGCACTGCTTTTAATTGAAACATTTCTCCCTAAAATTAAAAGCTGTACCTTGAAACCTGACTTGGTAGGTAAGTTCGGGCCAGGAAGGCAGCTTCTGGCAGTCGTCCAGTTCTAATCAGGAGTTCTAGGCAAGCATCAAGCCTACAGATTAAAAATAAGAGCTACTGTTACCGAGAATAAACACTAATGATGGCACTTAACACATTTTAAGAAATGTGGATTTAATATTGAAAAGTCAGTATCCCCTCTTTCTCTCTCTCTCTCACACATAGACACACACACCTCATTTCTGTCACTAAGCATCAACTTATCACGATGTTTGTGACCATTTTCAGTCTACTTAGTTTTAACAACTCCTAAAAATAATCTAAAGGATCTTTTTAAGACAAGTTAAGGCACCTTGAATTAGCAAATTTTAAAGGCTTCAGATATAATGCATCCAGAAACAGTTTTACAAGTGGAAATATCTAGGACAGTGTCTCCAGCATGGGGTACACCAGACAATCCAGTAGAAAAATATCAAAGTGTCCTTTTCTCGTATCTTTTTAATTTCAGTTTTTTTCTGTGCAAGTTTTATAATGTGGATAATAACAGAAATACAGCCACATGTGTTTTCAGAATGTTTTAGATTTTAGAAAGGTAATACAATGATTGTATGTTGCCTAACATCCCCAGCATCATACAGAATAACATGTATTAATATTTCTGTAATAACACATGGATACTAAATAGAATAAAACACCAAGTGGGATAAAAACAACTAATAATAGTTCCTCGGTTCGGGTCAGTTTTTACCAACAAATGATTACAAAAAATATATCAGAATATTTCTGGATTTTTAAATTATGAATAAGAAATAATAGACCTATTTGTATAGGTATCTAAGTTTATAAATACATTCACATGCATACACTGGAGTACATGCCCAAATTATCTTGAGTAAAATCACCTGTCATTCAGGTACCAACTGGGGCAGCACAATAGCTTCCTGCCTTCATAAAATAATAGCTGTCTCAGCTTTTAAGTGGCAGGGCTGTTGAGAAAAAGTTTACCGTTTCTCCCACTTGAGCCTCCCTGAAGAAGTCATTTGCGTCAAGACGCTTAGACAAAACATGCTAAGAACACCCCTTGCTAAAGGTGAATACCACCAAGGTAGCACTGTCTTCCTCTGCCCCCACTACTCAGCACCACCTGACCATCCATTCTCTCTCCAGGGTTCATTCCTCACATTCCTCTCCAAAATCCATCCTCAAAGTCGAGTAGAAATAATTGCTTTTAATTACTATATGCATACCTCTTTTAGAACTTTGGGTTAATACTTACTTGCCCTGTAAGAAGTAGCTCATGAATGCCACATTATTCTTGCCATCTCTCTCTGCACCCTCTGCTAGCTTGTTCACCATACTAGCATTTCCAGAGGCAGTGGCCAAAAGCAAAAGACCCCCATAATCCTGTGCATGGTGCAGGCACTCCTGGGCTAGGCCAAACTGACATTTACTAATGGCAAGCTCAGCAAGTTGTTTCCACTTCTGTTCTGACTGTAAGAAAGTTTCCAAGTTAAGTATCTTTGGATATAATAACTGACAATATTAATGTAATTCTGTTAACCTGAACATTAATTCAAACACAAACAATTTTAATGGTGCATAAATAATCATCATCAACCTATTCTATTTTTATTTTGTAATTACACAGTGAAACAGTAAATCTAACGGGAGTTTTAAGGTACTTTTAAAAAAAACCCCGTTGCTGTCAAGTCAATTCTGACTTCACTGCACACTATAGGACAGAGTAGAACTGCCCCATAGGGTTTCCAAGGAGCTGTGGTGGATTCAAATTGCTGACGTTTTGGTTAGCAGCCAGGGCTCCTTAATTAGATGGTAATTATTTTAATGAGTAATTAGTACTCTTTTTTTTTTTTTGAAAGGATAGGAAATTGTTTCTTATATCCTTACCTTGGATTTTAACATAGCTAAAATTATGCACATCTGAAATGAATTTACCAGTAAACACTAGACTTAAACCACAATCAGGAAACCTAAATACACAAAGATCATAAAAATGGCATTAAAGTTTCAAAATGTCAGAACCCTCCTTTAAAACCAACATCTTTCTGTTTAGTTTGGGATACTGGCAAATTACTCTAACTTTAGAGTTCCCAGACTAGTTTCTTTACTAGTCTTACGTCTTTCCTTCTATTTCGAGACAGATCTCATGTAGGATATGAAAACACTTTTCCTTAGAGTGCTAAGACCATCTACAGTATAATCCATTTAATTTATGCAAAGATTAACATGCATGTTTAAAGAAGACCAGAGACAATAACCTCACCAAAATGAGTCACTGATTTGCATTTCAGAAAACTTTAATAACAAAACAATATACCAAGCACAGAGAAATATCTACTGACCTTTCCATCACTTACGGAAAATCATGAATTAATACGTACCTCTGCTTCCACTGCCAACTGGTATGCAATTTTTAACTCTCCCAGCTGAAGAGCAAGCTCAAAGCGATGCTCAGGATCTGTGGATACTGTAAGAGCTTGCTGCTTGAAGCCCTAAATAGATTTTTTAAAAATACATGTATGTATTTATGTGTACAACGTGTGTGTGGTGCAAATACATAGTATACATACAAATGCATGCATGCAGACAGCAAATCAATCACTTCCCTCCACAAACTAAAAATACCCTGCTGACACAGAAACTCCACTCCTTAAACAAAAGCAAGAGATAACAAATTCTCTTTAATGAGAACTCAGAAAAATTTTTTAAAAAATCTGTTGCCGTCGAGTCGATTCTGACTCAGCAACCCTGCAGGACAGAGCAGAACTGCCCACTGGGTTTCCAAGGAGCAGCTGATGGATTCGAACCGCCGATCTTTTGGTTAGCAGCCTGAGCTCTTAACCACTGTGCCGCCAGGGCTCCAGAGAAAAATTAAGGAATCATCAAATTAATTGATATGAGAACAAACCTGGCAGACATAACATTCTGCCATACAATGCCTATTTTCTAAGATAACTGAAGCTGGTCAATGCTAGATAAATAAAACCACCACCAAAATTAGCAAGGTAATGTGTAAAAGGAAATGTCACCTGGCTTTTCTTCCAAGGCACCTTTGGGGGGACTTGAACCTCCAACCTTTTGGTTAGTAGCCCAGTGTGTTAACTGTTTGTACTACCCATTGACCTCTACTTCCAAAAAATCAGCCATTGAAAACCCTATGGAGCACAGTTCTCCTGTAACACACATGGGGTTGCCATGAGTCAGAATGGACTCCACAGCAAGTGGTTTTCTGGTTTATTATAATCACTAAATTAGCTTCTCCAAGACATAGAGTACTGATGAGGTCTACCCTATAGGCTAGTACTTCAGCTCTAGGGATATGGCATGTTAGGCAAAGAGCTCAGGGATAGTTTAATGTTTCACCAGACTGAGGGGAAACGCTCAGTTATGGGGTGGTCAGGATGGAGAACATGAACAGCTTTCTGAGTTCTATCTGGCTTCAGACATGGCTTTACCAATGCATCTGCAATGTTTTAACTTCCCAGCTACAACAAGCTCCCTGCCTTGCATTCATCCATGAGTACAATATAAATAAGGCATTCTGAATAATTTGAATTACTTCTTTTCTTCACTAGCATTGAGGCAGACATTATAAAATCCAAGAGTAGAGGACAGAAAGAAGATCTATGGAACTAGTCAGATAAGGCAAGGGCAAAACAGATGAGATGAGGTGAACTTACTTTATCTCCCCCAAATCTCCACTAAAATGACACTAAAGTGATGTTTTTTTTAAAGGCATAAACTCCCAAGGACACACATAAAGGGAAAAGAGACATTAAACAACAAAATTTTGGAAGATGGAAAGCTAGTAGACAAGTATAAACACTCACTGTCTTAGTTATCTAGCGCTGGTATAACAGAAGTACCACAAGTCGATGGCTTTAACAAAGAGAAATTTATTTTCTCACAGTCTAGTAGGCTAGAAGTCCAAATTCAGGGCATCAGCTCCAGGGGAAGACTTTCTCTATCAGCTCTGGAAGAAAGTCCTTGTCATCAGTCTTCCCCTGGACTAGGAGCTTCTCCACGCAGGAACCCTGGGTCCAAAGGATGCACTCTGCTCCTGGTGTTTCTTTCTTTGCGGTGTGAGGTCCTCCCCTCTCCACTGGCTTCCCTTTTATCTTTTATAAGATAAAAGGTGGCACAGGCCACACCCTAGGGAAACTCCCTTTACATTGGATCAGGGATGTGACCTTTGTAAGGGTGTTACAATCCTACCCTAATCCTCTAATCTTGCCTCATTAACTGCAGGCAGAGATTAGGATTTACAACACATGGGAAAATTACAATCACAAAATGGAGGACAACCACACAATACTGGGAATCATGGCCTAACCAAGTTGACACATTTTTTTGGGACATAATTCAATCCATGACACTCCACACTTTGGCCCCCCCAAAAATTCATGTCCTTGCCACATGTAAAACATCATATAGCAAAAGTCTTAAATCAACTCCAAGTCCAAAATCCAAAAGTTCCTCTTAATCTGTAAAATCCAGAATACACGTTATCTTCTTCCAAAGTACAATGGCAGAACGGGCACAAGCTACACATTTCCTTTACAAATGGGAGAAATTGGAGGGAAAGCATAACAGGTACCAAGCAAGTTAGCAGAACACATTACACTAGCCCTCAAGGCTTGAAAAATAAACCTCTGTTCTCTGAAACCATTTACACAATGGCCCTGCCCTCCAGACTCTAGGTACTGGCCACTCTCAGATTATGAGTGGAAGCCCCTCAGCCCTGGCCTTCAGCTCTGCCTTACTGGGACGGCAACTCTGCTCCCTCGGCTTTAGGCGCACCATTCTCCTAGTCCATATGAGTGGCGACTCCAGCCTTAGAAATATCAGGGGCCGTGACTCCATCCTTTGAAACCCCAGAGGTCAAGGTCATACCTTTTGAGAATGAGGCAATTCGGCTTCCTCTGTCTCTTCAGCTTCTGTTTCCTGGTTCCTTGACCTCTCGGCCCTCAAGCCTCACACCCGCATCTGCCCTCCTGAGGCAAGTGTTCCAAATCTCTGAGCTCCACTGATAAGTGCCCAGAGGCATCCCACTCCACCAGGAAGCCTCCTGCGCAAAGGCGCTCAGCTCTCTCGCTCCGTGGGTCTGCTCCAGCGCTTTCTGGTGCTGGTCTACTGGTTCTGCTGCCACTGGTCCTCTGCTGCTGCCAGATCTTGCCATCTGTGTTGACTCCAGGGTTAACAGTTCTCCTCACTTCCTTCTGAGTCCTCTATCCATTCACAGTTTCATAACTGCTTCCACAATTTAGGTATCTGTTAAGAGTAGCACCCCACTCCTGGTACCAAATTCTCTTAGTTATCTAGTGCTGCTATAACAGAAATACCACAAGTGGATGGTTTTAACAAAGAAATTTATTTTCTCACAGTCTAGTAGGCTAGAAGTCCAAATTCAGGGCATCAGCTCCAAGGGAAGGCTTTATCTGTCGGCTCTGGAAGAAGGTCCTTGTCATCAATCTTCCCCTAGAAAAAGAGCTTCTCCACTTAGGAACCCCAGGTCCAAAGGATGCGCTCTGCTCCCAGTGCTTCTTTCTTGGTGGTATGAGTTTCCCCTGTATCTGCTCACTTCCCTTTTTTTCATCGTTTGTAAGATAAAAGGTGGTGCAGGCCACCCCCCAGGGAAACTCCCTTTACAGTGGAACAGGGATGTGACCTTAGTAAGGGTGTTACAATCTCACCCTAATCTTCTAATCTTGCCTCATTAACCACAGGCAGAGATTAGGATTTACAACACATAGGAAAGTTATAATCACAAAATGGATGACAACTACATAATACTGGGAATCATGGCCTAACCAACTTGACACATTTTTTGGGGACACAATTCAACCCATGACACTCACTTAGGAAGAACACTAGAGAAAACAAATGCTAAACCAAGAATGTAGAAACTACCTGAAGAAGAAGCAGTAAAAGATAAGTTTACTCTTTGGAGAGGGTAAATTAGAAGGTGTATGGTCTAGGGGATACCCAGCACACTTAGAGAAAGGAGTATTGAGTGGAAACAGGAGATTATGGGAATGGATGTGAAGACTAAATGAAATACTAAATGTTGAGACTCTAAGCCTTCTCTTCTCCTCCTCAGCCCCTAGAGTGATGATGATTGAGGAGCTTCTCTGTAAAATCTAACCAGCCCAAGGAGAAAGACTTGAAAATACTAAAACGTCAACTCTACACCCAGCTAGAACAGTGCCTAGTTCAGTGTTAAGTGCTCATGCAATCCATTAAGTGAATAAATTTGTTAGACGAACTCATTAAATGACTAGATAAAAGATTCTTAACCCTTGCAGAACTTACTTTATGCTTGTTCAAAAGTACAAATATAACTCAGATCTAAAAATACTACATTAGGAAGAAGGCACATGCGATAGAGAAAATTAGAAATGAAAATATTAATAACATGGAAAAGAAGTCTATAGAAAAGGAAGACTACTAATCACCTTCAATATTTAAAAGGGGTACTAAGGGCACTGAGAAAGGAGAAGGAAGAGTATAGGGGGAGTGAACTATATGCTCTAACATGTGGCTTAAATTTACAGAAGTTCTATTGCCATAAGGACCAGTGGCAATTGAGAAAGTTTTCCAAATCCATACTAATATTCCTTCAAATTAACTGGTTCTAAAAAAGAAAGAAAAATTTATCTTACTTGCTTTTCCAAAAAGTGTGCAACTCTGGTCCTCTGTTCTTTTGGAATGGTAGGGAGGACCTTATCAGCCATGCTGAAGTCCCTCCTCATGACAGCTGTCTGGTATTCCAGTACTGAAACAAGCAGGGAGTAGCTAACGATGTTCAGTTCTTTATCCCCCAGATAAAGCCTGTTGTCTTTAGGAATATAGCCCAGGAGATACATAGTCCTATAATAAAAACAGACACTAATTCAGAAATAAGCCCAAATTAAGCACACACAGACACACACCCCCCCCACCTGCTGTATATCTATTTATATGTATATGTGTGCCTCTTGCTCAAAATCTTTCCATTTGATTGATGCAATTTGATTAACAATAGCCAACCTACTAAAACTACAACACTGAAATATTAGGCCTATCACTGCTATAAGCCAGCAACATGTTTTGTTTAAAGAGTATGCTTTTAAATTCATGATGCTTAAGACAAAAGTAAAAAGATACTCAGCTACCTGTCCAAGTGAGCGATGGTGACTATTTCTCCTCCGACATAATAATTTAATCTGTTGACAGAACTTGTATAAATGAAACAATCGCCTACCCACAGCCCTGTTTTCACAATCTCCTGAATCTCACCAAGAACCTGCAGAAAGGGAGGAAAAAAAGAAAGATCTACATTAGAAAACCTGTCAAACAAAAGCTGAATATAACTGCGAGTGATAAGGGAAAATAAGAATGCAAAGTAAAATCCTACTTCAAGAAAAAAAAATCTTTTCTTGGAATTTCTAACTCTTCTTTCTTCATTTAGGAGCAGATTCCTGGATAAGTATTTATAACGTGAAATCTCATTATTGGGTCAAAGCTGTGATCTAAAGTGGATCTAAACCCCTAACACAAATGAAACAGGAGTAATAAGGTTTCACAAAATCTTCCAGGACATTTCCACAATGGAGGATTTCTCTTTATCATATGGGAGCGCATTTAAATCACTCTTGCTAAACAGTCTTATGACCAAAACAACTTCCAATTTCCTTAATGAAAGATATCAATGCTCATACAAAGATTGCCTAAAAGCAAAGCACAAATTTCTTTTAAACATATGCTTTTAGACTCTGATTTTGAGTTAAGGTTTTAATTTTTACATTTTACCAGCACCCCTCCTTAAATGCTTAGCTTCCTCAGATTTAATTTATAATGAAATGTTAAAATCAGTGCAGTTCTGTTATAAGAATATAATCATTTTAAAACGAAGCTAAAACTGTGCTGATGCAATTACCTCAAAGGCATCTTCAATGCCATCTTCAGTAACTCCTTCATGGGTTTCCTGTGCAGCCAAAACTTTTTCTGACAGATACTTAAGGATAAAAAATGATTCCTCAGTGGCAATACAGACTAGCTCTCCAGAGTCAGACCAGAAAATCTGCAACACAGCAAACAAAACCATAGGCAACTGATTTTGGATTTCTGAGTGGAAATAGAAAATTACACACTTTTTTTTCTTACAAGATCTACCCTCTTATAGTAAGATAATAAGTATGCACTTAATAATTTTACGTAGTGGATACACACATACATATGGGGCAGGGAGCTGTTGTATTTAGCCTAACAATGGAAATACCAAACGGAAACAGGCAGGAGAGCTATCGTTAAACACTGGATGTGCTGTAATTTCGTGAGCAGCAGCATACTTCCTGTTGTTCCAGAATACTTCCTCAATTTTTTGGTTTATTATCACTTCCCTAAGAAGCCTTTTTAGACATTTTTCCCCTAACTGCCTCCCCTTGTGAAATTTAAATACCACAGATATACATATGTCTGTGTATATATATATAGATATATAAAAACACATATATACACACAAACATATAACAAGTATATACATATGTATACTAGTAATATCAAAGAGAAGCTTGAACCTACTAAGATAAAACAGCAAACAACAACAGAAAATGTCTGCATGTGACCATTTCCCACTTCCACATAGTCTTCGTGACCTGGGGGAGACAATGCTTAAGAGAAAGACTGGGAGGAGGATGTAGAGATTCCCTGAGGGAGTGAGGGTAACACTAATTATTTGAGGGAGGGGCACAAGCTGCAGCCTAGACTTTAGTGCTCTAGGAATACAAGACTACCCAGGATAGCTCATAATCATAACCATAACCAGATAAAACAGAAATATCTGAGAAGTTTAACTTACCAATCTATACCAAATGGAGAATTCAAAATAATCATATTAAATATGCCAAACTAGATTAAAAAAAAACCAAAAACCAAACCCACTGCTGTTGATAGGTTTTCCAAGGAGCAGCTGGTGGATTCGAACTGCTGACCCTTTGGTTAGCAGCCAAGCTCTTGACTACTGCAAACTCTCCCAGAAAACATAAAAACTAAGAGTTATGGAGGACAGTAACAAACATGTCAACAGTCATTAACAGGAGTCTCAGAAAGTGATCAAAATATAAAGGAAGGATAGGAAATATCTAAAGAAATTATGACTTGGAATTTCTCAGGGATAAAAGCAAACCAAAGAAAGAAGGCCACAAAGACAGAGGACTCTTAGAATCCCAAACAGGATATAAGGGGTGGGGGGAACCTAAATACAATATTAAAGACAGAAAATTTCCTAAAAACTCTTATCTGTACTTCATACATAAAAAGCAAAATTTTTTCACCCTTCTCCCCAAGAACCAATTTTTGCCCCCTTGGGGACGATGTAACGCTGTTCAGAATGCAAGCTCCAGGATCAAGAGGTATGAGCTTTAGGGAGACTGGTTTGTCTCCAAAGATAATTTCCTGAGGATGAAGCTGTCAAACAAAGAAGTAGGCAGCTCTGATAGGTAGGAAACTTTCTGTCACTGAAAACAATCACCTAAACAGCCATCATCAGAAAGGGTATGAAAAGGCTTTCTGAACTGTTTGTGAGCTTCCGGGACCTTTCCAAGTTAAGAATTCCTGATTTCTTGTCTTCAAAGCATGTTTTACTCTGTCAAAGACCATTTAAGATATGAATAGCGCCTGGCCTTTGTATAACTTTTCATACCTTTCAAAAATACTGCAATGTCTATGCTCGTTCAAATAATATAATCCTGTTTTTGTAAGCATCCCTGAGGTAAACAGCAGTGTGTCCAACACAAAGCAGGGTACAAGGACATTCCTTGGCCTCAGGGACCCAGAGCTAGTCACAAAGAAGCATGTACAAAAAGAACAAAGGAGAGAATACACACGTGTTTGGGCTGAATTTCAATTCTGCGTATGAGTTCTGTATTGTCCCAGTCATAGAAGGCTAAGCCATTTACAGATCTGACTCCCAGTAAGAAGCCTCCATAGATACCTATAAAAAAAAGGTTTGTTTAGGTGTTTTTGAGGTATAAAGCCTCAAAAAATGTATCATGTGTAAATGGTACTCACTTTCAGCTCCAAAATCTGGTTTAAATGATTTCTTTTCTTTAAAGTTCTTAAATATCTTTACAACACTGTTGCTCTCTCTTATTGCATATCTGGCGGGGGGTGGTGGGGGGAAGCACAAACATAGCATATTACCAACTAAATCATATTTCAACCAAATGTTAGAAATATTTTAAAATATTTTTGAGTAATGAATTATACAAAAATATAAAAATGAAGATTAGAAGATTCACTATGTATTTTTTTCCTAGGAATTCAGTGAACTCCTTATAGTTGGACAAAAAATGAAAAGATTTCAATGTCTATTACACAAATTGCTAGGGCTTACAACCCATTTTAGAAACTGGAAACACCCCAAATGTCCAACAATAGGTGAATGATTAAACAAACTGTGGTATATACAGAGTGGAACAAACAAACAAAACACCCACTGCCATCAAGCTGATTCTGACTCATGGGAACCTCTACTTTGTTAAAAAAAAAAAAAATTACATGGATAGATCTCAAAAACATTATGCTGAGCAAAGGATGCCTGATACAAAAGAGTATATACTGTACAATTCCATTTATATAAAACTCTAAAGACAACAAATCTAATCTATATAATGAAGAAAGGCAGATCAGTGGTTGCCCGAGGCAAGGCATTAGGGCAGGGGAATTGACTATTTATAAGGGAAACAAAAGGATCTTTGGAGATGACAGAACTGTTCTGTATCTTGTGTTGGTGGTTACATACTGTATACATTTGTCCAAATTTATTGAAATGTATACATAAATGGCCCATTTTATTGTGTATAAACTATACCTCAATAAAGGTGATTTTAAAAAAGGAAAGAAAAACTTTTACAAGTGGCTCACTAGTCAGCCATGTTTGGCAGCAACTCAGGAAACTGCTTCTATTCAGGCCTCTGCCTGGAAGAGTGGGGCTGCCGCTGTGTTGGATAATGAGCGTGTAAAGAAGTGATCTGACAAGTGCTTTGCGTAGGGCAGGGACAATGCTGTACAAGATCCTGGTGGATAAAACTGAAAATAGGGAATTATCAAAACGGAAGGAAAGTGGTAAAGCAATTCATGAACTCGAATTTTGCCCAAGATAACCAAGTACTATGTATATGTGAGTGTATTTAGGAAATTTATGAAAATACCAAAACAATTCCTTACTACTCAGCAAATCTTAGTGTTAAAAAAAAATTAAAAAACAACAACAACAACAACAAAAAAAACATGCATTTTATTGTGCAATGCTGAGGCTCAAGTTACCCCACTGTTGGGAGCTGGGGAAAACAAAACTAAGAAAAGAACTATGAAGGTATAATTTAGTTGTGTGGCCTGAAAACACCAAAGTCCTAGTGTTTATTAGATGCACGAAACAGGAATCAAAAAGGAACCAGAGGCAGTGACTTTCTAATAATAATTCATAGTAAAATGATTTTGGTTTTAGTGAGAACATCTTATGAACATTCTAATTTAGACAGAAATTTGTTTTGTTGAGAAAACAAAGTGGGGGGTGGGGAGGCAAAGCCACAGAAGACTAGTTTTAACAGATTCAATAAGCAGACCACAGCATCTCTCCCAGCTAGCTCATACAGGGGCAGCAGCACCTTAAGGTTCTGGTCCAGGGGAAAAAGTCATAGGGAGGGCCTGCCAAGGACTTCATTTGAGGGCTTACTTTACCTGAAGCCCATAAGCACTGGGCCATGGGCTGCATCAAAGAAATGGGTACTGGGCCCCCAGTTTAATGAAATTATTAGATCAGCTCGAGTAAACCAGCTCAATACCGAATACAGAAAGGGCAAAGACAGCTCATGCTGCACAGCTGCCTCTGACTCTAATTTTCCAACAGGCATCTCGAGTGAGAATGGTTCTTTAACCAGGAGAAGCACAGCCCATGCTGAGCCACAAGCCCCTCTTTAATACACTTGCATACACAACACCCATCTGCAACAGAGGGAGCTGGATATCACATGGGCAAAACTTACTCCGAAGAATCGTGAGCCCAAGCAAACTCCTGGGCAGACCCAAAGCTCTTGTTTCTCAACGCCATTGCTGTGTAGATGATATACTCACCATCACCACACACCACAACAAACCTAGAAATAAAGCCAGAGAGGGAAGTACAGACAGCTAATGACACATAGAAGAAACAATGACTCTCTATTTATGGTAAAATAACTCATAACAAATGTTATTTCAGTTGATTGTTATAATTTAATCTAGTATCTTTTAAAAATTATGTATTTCTTTGAATACCAAAACCAAATTTGTTGCCGTTGAGTCGATTCAGATTCACAGTGACCCTACAGGGCAGAGCAGAACTGCCCCATAGGATTTCTAGAGAGTAGCTGGTGGATTCAAACTGTTGACCTTTTTTTGGTTAGCAGCCAAGCTCTTAACCACTGCACCACCAGGGCTCCTCTTTGAATACAGAGCTAGACAAATATTCTAGCCAACAAATCCAAAAGCAAATTATGAAGGTGGGATTATTACTATTGCAATGGTTGTCTCTTACAAACGAAGCAGACTGGGGAGAGGAGGAAAGATATGAATGGCTGCAGATGTACAGGGGAAGTATTCTACTTACTCAACTAGTATTTGTTGAGCACCAATATGCCTACCAGTTTGCTTATTACATTTACACTATGAGAAGGCACTATCTTGTTACAAGACTATCTTCATTTTAAAGCTGATCACTCAAATAAATAAAAACACCCCAATTTTTAAGTTTATCAAAATAAACAAGATCTTATAAGATGTTCAGTGCATAATAAACCTTAGGGATGAAACAGAACTGAGAACTCAAATTCCAAATAAGAAGCAGAGTTATTACCAATCCCAGAACTTTTTCAAGAGACATTTCCCTTAAGAGCAATGAGTCAACCACCATGTAGAGAGCACCTACTGAGTCTTAGGATAAGACATGGTCGTTGTACTCAAAGGAGCTCAAGGACACAAACCCAACACATTTAAAATAAGAGTAATCAAAAAATTACTTAACTGTGTGCCAACTCCATCAACTGGCATGGCTGCCTACAGCTGCGTTAAGGATTGTGAGGCCAGGGCAAAAACTGAATAAGGAACATTAGAGATGGCCGCCATAGGGCAGGGGTGGCATATGTACTGGATAGGCAAACTCTGCTCTAACATACACAGGCACTCAAGAGATTTCTATGATAGCTTACCGTCCATTAGGATTGTGCTGAATAGTCTGAGGGTATATTTCACAACTGCCCATATCCTTTACTGCCAGTGGCAATCTTTCTCCATCTTTAATTTCAGCATCTCCCATTGCTTTCAGGTTGGCCTGCTGGACCTCTGAATGCTTGGCCCAAATTATCTTTCCATTGGCATCCATGGACATGGCAGGTTCCTCCCGACCAAGCTGGAAGAATGACACATGGCTCTTAGCAACGAAAAGGAAAACAAACAAAATAGACATTCTCTTATTTCATTTAACAGAGAGCTCTACCTCCTTTCTCCCACTTTAAATCTCCAGTGCTTAATCTCTAGTGCTTAAAGACAGAAGTGCCAGTTTAACAAAACTACTGACTTGGAAAATGATGGTACTAAAATACTAGGAAAACTGCTTCTCCTATGTTCATCTAATTAGGTAGGTAGTGTAACTCTAGGCATTACCTTCATAATGATGCTCCCTTCATCATATCCCAAAGCGACATTGTTGGACCCTCTCAGACTGGCCACACACCACACCCTTTCCATTCCATAATTCAGTGTGCTCTCAAGACGGTAGGTGCTTGAATGCCAAATACGCACTGTTCCTAAAAAGAACAATGTGAATATTCCCTTTTTATCTAAACGTGCAACAATGAACTGTCAGGTGAAACAGTCACAGGGAAGTCTTTCTAATCAAACAGGAAATATAGCCTGGCAGCTGAATGACCAATTTTTTGATATATAGTCTATAAGTGATTTTATAAAGCAATATAAACAAACCTAAAAATAAAAAAATTATATAAGAAACAAAAAGTAAGAAATGTGATTTTAAATATGAATAACAGGATTTCCTGGGAAGAGGGCCTACTATGCACCAGTGCTTTATACACATCATCTCTTTTCACTTTCACTATAATCCCATGAAAAAGATGTTTGTTCCATTTCATAATCTGCCCAAACTACAGAACCATTAAGCAGCAGAGGCTAAATGTGACTCCAAAGCACATTCTTTTTTAGTTTTTGTCTAGAACATCTGGGTGTCCTCTTATTTAGTTATTAGGATGATAATGATCACGATAATCCTCATTTACTGTTTTATAGCTCAAGTCTACTACTCAAGTAAAAACAATAAAATTCTTGGAAGCCTCCAATTACAAGGCAGGGACACTACCTGGCTTAAAAATCTACTTAGTATTTACAAGCATAGGAAAAAAAATACACTTCTAACTTACCATCTTCTGAACCGGTGATGATGATTGGCAACTCAGGATGAAAACTGGCACAAGACACATTTTGGGCATGCCCCTCAAGTGTCTGCACGCATGTTTTATTCTGTGATCAAGATATAGAAAAACTTTTTTATTAGTAAAAAACAAGTAACCCATCCTTAATCTGCCTAATATACAGTTATATTATAAAAGACAATGGTAATGACAATCTAAATAGTATTCAGTACAGAAATATCTGAAATAGAATTTTCTTATTATGCACATGAATATTTTCTCCAGTTATTCCAGACAACATAGAGGCAAGTATAAATGTAACCATCATATTTAAAGAAAAAAAAATACTGGAAGATTTTGGTTTCATCTAAATATTGTTCCCCAAATTCCTAGGATAATGAATTTTCCCCTTAACACCCATACCTACCCATCTGTGGACTAAGTAGAATGGTGTTGCTTTAGCCTTTAACATTTGTATTCTGAATTTAAATACAAATTTCAATAACTTTCAAATTAAAACTAGTTTTCTAGCCCTCATTTAATTGACTGCTTGCAGAAACTTTCCCACGTGAGAAGCAAAAAATAGAAATATAAGAAAATCTTAAGAGATAAAAAGCACAGTAACAAGAGTTCATAGCAATGTTTACAAGAGTTCTACCTGGCAAAATGATTTGTACCATGGCTACATCATGACATTAATCATTGATTTGCTATAGTTTTCAAATATAAACGGTACTTTCCCAGTGAGAATACTGGAGGAAGTCGAAATTAAATTATAATGTTAAAACTTCTAATTTCTACTAGTAAATGAAAACTAAACACACTGGCATTTTATTTTAAAACCTTGATATGCATTTTTCATTTTCGTGAACAGTTTTGGAACTGCAATTTAGGTGCAAATACTGAGGCCTTAAGTTATTATGCTATGATTAGAAATTAACATCCCAAGTTTTAACCCTCCTGTAAGCAATGGTAAGAACCGTATCTAACATATGGCAAGTGAGATTATGAAAAAACTGTACCTGGTAGTCCCATATTTTAACAAGACGGTCATCTGCACCTGAAATGAGGTATGGTTTGTCACCACCACTGTAGTAATCAATGCAATTCACACCTTTCTCATGTCCCTCCAGAGTGAAGTTTGGTGATGAAGAGCCCAGCTGCCACACCTTCAGAGAGCAAGAGCATAAGCTGGTCAGTATGGGGCCTTGCCTTTCAATAGACAGCTCCACCATTCTTCTGACTATTATGTAAAATGCCAAAGCCCAGGGGAGGGAAGCTGAGGAACTTTCATTTTTCTCACGTGTTTGTTTTTCTCACTTTACTTGAATTTTCAAGGGATAGGGTTTACAGAGTTACTATGGCGTTCACTTGAAAATGCCAATTTCTAGGCTTCACTCCTAGAGATTATGATTCAGTTGATCTACAGTGAAGCCCAGGAATCTATATTTTAAACAGACACCTCAGGTAATCCACAGGCTACACTTTGAGAAACACTACCTTAAAGGTAGGAAATTGTTTTTAAGAGAGTGAATATAAAGCTAATGAAAGTGGATCTAGTAAGACGTGTTAGGTGAAAATTACTGCTTAATTAAAAATTAAAAAGTATGGAAATGTAGTAAAAAAATTACTAAAGCACAGGTATTGAACTTTATCTTTACAAATATTTACTGAGTACCTACTAAGTGGGAGGCCCTGTGTGGAGTATAGAAATGTAAAGCCAAACATTTATCACTTACTATATATAACAAACACTGCTGGAGCAAAAGATAAGACACTTGTTCTCAAGATAAACCTCATTTAGTGAGGGACATTTAAAACTAACTTCAAAGTTTCCAATCTATGTCAAAAACAAGGACAATGAAAAATGTAAGGTCACAACTCTGAGATAACAATACCAAAAACCAAACCGACTGCCGTTGAGTCGATTACGACTCACAGCGACCCCATAAGGTTTCCAAAGCTGGAAATGTCTACCGAAACAGATTGCCACATCTTCTCTCCCTCTGAGCTGCTGGTGGTTTCGAACCAGTGACCTTCCGGTTAGCAGTTGATCGCTTTAGCATACATGTGTAAGCAAAAGTTAATATGATATATAATTTTAAATCTATGCATATAGAGGTATTTTAAATATTATAATAGAAAAAGGAATATGACTGCACTCATTACAACATGTACTAAGCATCTATTTCAGGCAAGGCACTGTACTGCTTGCTAGTGAGTGTCTGTTTGCAGGGGCAAGGGGGTGACACACAGTTCCTACACAAGACATCCGACATGTCAGGGAGAAAGAGACACATTCCCAGAGAGATATTAATTATGACGCAGTGTGAAAAAAGCTGTAATAGATGCAAAAAAACAATAGAAGGAATGGGATGAGCATGGCTGGCTCTGGCTAGAGGTGAAGAGGAAGTCTGAAGAGAGTTTCTTAGAGTAGATCCTTGTGCTAATAAGCCTTGACAAATGAGTAGCTGCCCAGAGGAAAATGAATCAAAAAAGGAAAAATAAGAGGACTGCAGGCAGAGGGAACAGCGGAGTAAGGTAAGGTTCTGGGAACATCCATGCCACCTCTAGAGGATGGTAAGTGGACCAGAGTCATAGGAGATGTCTCATAACATTAGCTGAAGTCAGTCTTGGAAAATCCTTGTATTCCACACTAAGTCATTTGAACTTTATTCTTAAAAAGATTACTGGCAACAGTATGGGGAAATGGAGTAAGAAAGAGAAAATGGTGGCAGATAGAATGTAAATATAAAACAGATTAATAATCAGCAGAGGTCAACAACAAATATACTAAAAGAAAATGAAAGCAGTAGCCTAGAAAAGATACCAGTATTTTTCTTATTCTGAGTTTCCAGAGGCTTAAAAAGTCTTACAACATAATGCCTTCACGTGGAAAAACACTCCTTCCAAATATTGTATGAGACTACTACTGCAAAAAAAGGTTTACACACAAAAAGAAACAATCTTTGATGGTTACAAGGGATGGGAGAGGTGGGGAGGAATACTAAACAGACAATAGATAAGTGGTAACTTTGGTGAAGGGTAAGACAGTACACAATACTGGGGAAGCCAGCCCAACTTGTACAACACAAGGTCATGGAAGCTCCATAGACACACAGCCAAACTTCCTGAGGGATCAAACTGCTAAGCAGAGGGCTGTGGGGACCATGGTCTCCGGGAACATCTAGCTCAATTGGCATAACATAGTTTATAAAGAAAATATTCTACATTCTACCTTGGTGAGTAGCATCTGGGGTCTTAAAAGCCTATGAGCAGCCACCTAAGATACTCCATTGGTCTCATCCGTTTGGGAGCAAGGGAGAATGAAGAAAACAAGATACAAGGGAAAAGATTAGTCCAAAGGACTAATGGACCACAACTACCAAGGCCTCTACCAGACTGAGTCCAGTATAACTGGATGGTGCCTGGCAACCACCACTGACTGCTCTGACAGGGATCACAACAGAGGATCTTGGACAGACCTGGAGAAAAATGAAGAACAAAATTCTAACTCACAAAGAAAGACCAAACTTACCGGCCTGACAGAGATTGGAGAAACCCGAGAGTATGGCCCCCAAACACCCTTTTAGCTCAGTAATGAAGTCACTCCCGAGGTTCACCGTTCAAAGATTAGACAGCCCAATAAAACAAAATGAGACTAATGGGGCACAACAGCCCAGGGACAAGAACTAGAAGGCAGGAGGGGACAAGAAAGCTGGTAATAGGGAACCGAAGGTCAAGAAGGGAGAGTGTTGACATGTCATGGGGTTGTTAACCAATGTCATAAAATAATGCGTACTACTGTTTAATGAAAAACTATCTGTTCTGTAAACCTTCACCTGAAGTACAATAAAAAAAAAAATTTTAAACAAAGGAAAAACACTCCTTCATTAAGAGCCACAGTTGCCCACACTGTTTTTCTAAACAGAACATGCCCTTTCGGATCAAAATGAGAAGCTCTATTTTTATTTCAAAATGAGTTTTTGAGAGATACTTCTAAGACAGAATAACTTTCTGGGCAGCCAGTAGTGAAACACCTAAAACAACTACATTTCACCCACAGTCAAAACTGATCCAAACAAACAGTGGACACTTTACCTTGATGGTCCTGTCCAAAGAAGCACTGGCAAACTGATTGTTATCTTTCGGGTTGATCACAATCTGCATAACATAATGGGTGTGTCCTTCAAACACTTGTGAGCAAGACCATTTTTTATCCCAGTCCCATAGCTTAATGAGCATGTCATCTGGGCCAAAAGAAAGTCTCAAGTTAGTTGCAATTTCTATTTCTTTCATTTCAGAACTAAGACACAGAGTTTTTGTGCCTTTTGAAGCAGGAAACAAACGTAACAACACAAATCATACATTCCAAGATCTAAGAAACAGCATGAGAACTGAATAGATTTTTCAAGATCCTTATTTATCCTAAGAATAAATTTAACTCTCTATAGATGGGTGAAAATAAATAAAATAGAGAAATTACAAACTAACAGCAAATATAAAAATCTTGCGACAAAATTTAAGAAAAACAGTGAGGCTTAAAGAGTGACAAAAGATCAACACAGGTTTGATTAGTCTAGGTATGCCTGAATAATGACAGTAATGACTACACAACAATCATTTGCTCTTCTGATAGAAGACTGGTTAAAACAGAAGTTTTGAATTACTTCTCAATTCTTAATTTAAAAATGCTTCACAGAGCTATTACCAATTCAGTACTACTTATCTTAGTTGCTCTCCAAAAGATTCACTGTTTTATACATAATACCAAGGAGCAAACTAGTCTGAATATAAAGACAAAACCAACTAGGGTATGGCAATCTGCCAAAAACTCACTCAGCATGTAAAGGAGCTTTCTGTTCATTAGATGTTTAAGCATCTAGACCTTCAGGTCTTCCCTGACAGGAATCTGAGCAATTGCTATACAAATCCTAGGTACCACCGATATTTCATTAAAATACAAAAGCAAGCAGCATTGCTATAGCAATGTTAATAGATTTAAATTGTTTAAAGGATGCTGGAATTAGAACTCTACTTGTAACAGCAGTAAACGAACAGCATGTCTCACCAAATGAATTACCAGAAGAGATGTATATGACAAAAGGAGTCATCTCTTACCGCTGCTAGTTAGAATGAAAGGCTGGGTTGGATGAACAGCAATACAGCGAATATAGTCTGAGTGTGCTTCAAACATATGAACTCTCTCCAGAGTATTGTAATTGAACACTCTAATCTGCATGTCATCCTGGAAACGGAAGTTTTAAAACCATCATCACTGTTATAAAGTAAATGGCATGAAAAACCATATTATAGACTCAAGGAATGGAGTTCATGTTTTAAAATATTGTGGCAAAAATAAAAAATTAGGAATTAAAATTATGCAAGTCATTTACACAATCATTGACCAATTCAGAAAATGGGATTACAGAGTCACAGAATTACTTACTGCTCCTGTCACAACCCAATTCTTCCTTGCAACAAACTTTGCTGCTCGAACAGGAAGGTCACATACTTCAAATGTCTTCACCAATGTCTTAAAATTTAACAAGAACATACACTTTGAGTTATGAGAAAATAAAAAATCTATTCTACTATATTTAAACATTCAATCATTTAGATCACTTTGAATTTAAAAATATTCTCTGGCTAAAATACGAAAGCTCAATATTCAAACAAAATAAGGAACCAATCATCTTTTCTTTAACAGGTTCAAAATTAAGATACTTTTAAAAGAAGCAAAGAATTAATTAATTTAGTTTCTTCGGTTTTAAATTAAACTCATAAAAGTGGCTCAAAACAAGGTACAATTCCTTTGTACGCTTCAGCAATGTGCTTCCATGTTGTTATTTCTTTCTTTTCAGTGAGGTATGACAACAAAGTGAATTAGAGTTGCTTCAAGCTGCTCAGAGTGAAACTGTATGTTACATATATATATATATATATATATATATATATACATAAAACATATTAAGGTAGAAACATAGGGGAACCTCCTGGAAAGAACAGAGATGAATGTACCTTTTTGTCTTCCCACTTTGATGCCTTGTCTTCAAAATTCTGAAAATCAAAGTATCATTTTACGATCCCTCTTTTTGGACCAGATAGCAATGATGAAATAACTAGGGAACACAAGTACAATCTTACTGTTTAATCAACCATGTGCATTTTTGCCTTAAAAAAAGCAGAACAGAGATTGGTTCACAAGAATTGTTGAGCCTACTCTTGCTTCCCAAATCAGACTTCAAAGATTCTTCAGACAAGGACTGAATGAATGGGGACATCAGCTCTATGCTGTATTACCATTACCAGATGAATGACACAGACGCTGAGGGCAGACAAGTGTCAGAAAGAACATGCAATCTATATGGCAGAAAAACGCACAAAACCTCATGCAGAACCAACAAACCCTGGGATCTGCTAGGCAGGTGTAGAACAGGCACTCTTGAGTGTCATGTTGTTGTTGTTAGGTGCCGTCAAGTCGGTTCTGACTCATAGCGACCCTAGGTACAACAGAACGACCCTATGCCTGGTCCTGTGCCATCCCCATGATCGTTGCTATGTTTGAGCCCATTGTTGCAGACACTGTGTCAAACCATCTCGTTGAAGGTCTTCCTCTTTTCTGCTGACCCTGATGAAGTTTCCTCATCCTTGCCTCTAAGGAGCATTTTGGCTGTACTTCTTCCAAGACAGATTTGTTCATTCTTCTGGCAGTCCATGGTTCATACAACATTCTTCGCCGGCACCATAATTCAAAGGCTTCAATTCTTCTTCAATCTTCCTTACTCATTGTCCAACTTTTGCATGCATATGAGGCTACTGAAAACACCATGGCTTGGGTAGGGCCCATCTTAGTCCTTAAAGTGACATCTTTGCTTTTTAACACTTCAAAGTCTTTTGCAGCAGATTTGCCCGATGCAATATGTCGTTTGCTTTCTTGACTGCTACTTTTACGGGCACTGATTGTGGGTCCAAATAAAATGAAATCCTTTACAACTTCAATTATTTTCTCCGTTTATCATGTTGCTTATTGGTCCAGTTGTGAGGATTTTTGTATTCTTTATGTTGAGGTGTAATCCACACTGAAGGCTGTGGTCTTTGATCTTCATCAGTAAGTGCTTCGAGTCCTCATGGCTTTCAGCAAGCAAGGTTGTGTCCTCTGCATATCGCAGGTTGTTAATGAGTCTTCCTCCAGTCCTGATGCCACGTTCTTCTTCATACAGTGCAGCTTCTCGTATTATTTGCTCAGCATACAGACCGAGTAAGTATAATGGAAGGATAAAAACTTGATGCGCACCTTTCCTGACTTTAAACCACGTGGTATCCCCTTGTTCTGTTCAAACGACTGCCTCTTGGTCTATGTACGGGTTCCTCATGAGCACAATTAAGTGTTCTGGTATTCATATTCTTCGCAATGTTATCCATAGTTTGCTATGAATCTGTAAACATGGCTTGGGGGCAGTGTCTGACCTTCTCCAGTCTCACAAGGGGGGAGGAGAACCAAGATCAACAGCCCAAGGCTGATTCCTATGAGGTGGAGGTCAGATATGCCTCCTCTCTCCATCTTTACCAACTCTGACACCAACCGTTCCTCCCACAGCACTCTCTACTGGGTTCAATAATTCACTGCAATGGCCACACAGAACTCACAGACCATACTCACGATCATGGGGTTTATTAGGGAAATAACAGGTTACAGTTCAGGCTCAGGCACAGTCAAGGATACAGTTTTTCTATCGGGACAGCTTCTAACCCAGCCATGCTCACAGGCATGCCTCTGAGTTAGGCCTCTGCCCAAAGACATTCAGCTTTCTCTCTCCATGGGCCAGGAAGCCTACTACACCGTCTCCTGCTGCCAGGTCTCTCCTGCCACCAATTGTCACCATCTTCAGGGTTACAGCTCGCTGTCTCCTGCTCCCAGGAGCTTCTCAGCACAGCAATCCCAGGCCCAAAGGACGTGCTGGCTCTTGGCTGTTCTTCCTTGGTGGTGGCAGGATCCTCCTCTCTGCTCTGGAACTGGCTCTCTTTTAAGGCAAAACTGACCAATCCCCTTGGTAGGCCACAATTACCCTATCACAGAGTCCCACCCAATCCCACCCCATCACCTGGGTGGGAGTTACAAGACCATGGTTAGAAAGGCCACACACGAAAGTAATCAATCGCACCGCAGATCCACACAGTCAAATGCCCTGACACAGTCAGTAAAACACAGGTAAACATCTTTCTAGTATTCTCTGCTTTCAGCCAAGATCCATCTGACATCAGCAATGACACTCCTTGTTCCACAACCTCTTCTGAATTTGGCTTGAAGTTCTGGCAGTTCCCTGTCAATGTACTACTGCAACCATTTTCGAATGATCTTCAGCAAAATTTTACTTGTGTGTGATATTAATGATACTGTTCGATAATTTCTGCATTCAGTTGGATCACCTTTCTTTGGAGTGAGCACAAATATGGACCTCTTCCAGCCAGTTGGCCAGATGGCTGTCTTCCAAATTTGCTGGCATAGACGAGTGAGCACCTCCAGTGCTGCATTCATTTGCTGAAATATCTCAATTGGTATTCTGTCAATTCCTGAAGCTTTGTTTTTTACCACTGCCTTCAATGCAGCTTGGACTTCTTCCTTCAGTACTATCAGTTCTTGATCATATGCTACCTCCTGAAATGGCTGAACGTTCACCAATTCTTTCTGGTACAGTGTCTGTATTCCTTCCATCTTCTTTTGATGCTTCCAGTGTCAGTCAATATTCTCCCCACAGAATCCTTCAGTATTGCTACTCGAGACTTGAATTTTTTTTCAGTTCTTTCAGCTTGAGAAATGCTGACTTTCCTGACTTTAAACCACGCAGTATCCCCTTGTTCCGTTTGAACAACTGCCTCTTGGTCTATGTACAGGTTCTGCACGAGCACAACTAAGTGTTCTGGACTTCACATTCTTCACAATGTTATCCGTAGTTGGTTATGATTCACACAGTCAAATATGTCTTTATTTGAAATTCAAGTATTTTGAATTTACTTCCAAGCCTCCTCCCCCACCCCCACCCCCACCTGGCCTTTTATTGGCTCACTCAAGAATTTTGCTCCCAATATATGCAAATACAAGTAACTCCTGCTGGGGATAATTAGAGAAAAAAACAAAAACAAAAAAAAACGGGGAACCAAAGATAGAGCGATCATTCAACAAAGACATACTGAGTATCCACTATAAGTCAGACACTGTGCCAGGTAGTGTGCCATGCTCTGGAGGAACAGTAGGGAATAAGACTAGTGTAATCTCTGCCCTTACAGAACCTTCAGTTTTGGAAGAAAGAAGAAAATTAAATAAATAACCAAATGAGATGAATTATGAAAGGGGAAGCACATGGCAAGTGGGAGGACAAAAACAGTACAAAAGAAAAAAGGGAGGCAAGCAAAGACGATGACCCAGATAAAGTAGAGGTATAGTATCGTCTTAGTTGTCTAGCGCTGCTACAACAGAAATACCACAATTAGATGGCTTTAACAAGAGAAACTTATTCTCTCACAGTCTAAACCAAAAACCAAACCTGCTGCCGTCGAGTAGATTTCGACTCAAAGCGACCCCATAGGACAGAGTAGAACTGCCTCATAGGGTTCTCTCAGTCTAGGAGGCTAGAAGTCTGAATTCAGGGTGCTAGCTCCAGGGGAACACTTTCTCTGTCAGCTCTGAGGGAAGGTCCTTGTCATCAATCTTCCTCTGACCTAGGAGCTTCTCAGTATGGGGACCCCAGGTCCAAAGAACATGCTCCCCTCCTGGTTGTTCATTCTTGGTGGCATGAGGTCCCTTCTCTCTGCATGCTTCTCTCTCCTTTTACCTCTTGTAAGACAAAAGGTGATACAGGCCACACCCCAAGGAAATTCTCCTGTGACCTGCGTAAGGGTGGTGCATCCTACCCTAATCCTCTTTAACAAAATCTAATTTTGCCTCATTAACCGCAGGCAGAGATTACAACACATAGGAAAATCACATCAGATCACAAAATGGTGGATAACCACACAATACTGGGAATTATGGCCTAGCCAAGTTGATAACACACTTCGGGGGGGACACAATTTAATCCATAACAAGTATGATAAAGCCTACGGAAATCTCATGGGTTTTAGAACATACTATAGTTAAATGATAAGAGCTGAGAGATGGGTAAATGGAGTTGATGGAAACCCTGGGAAGAATGGGCAGAAGAGGGGAAGGGCATCAACATAACCTGAAAGTATAAAATCAGAAAAGATCTAAACATTTGGATGGAGAACTAAGGCCAAAAAAATGTCCATTACCATGCATATTGTCACATTAAGGCAAAAGGAATTCATAAGTTATAAATCTGAAATTGAGGAAGACAGACATCTTGAAAGGTTTCCAGTGATAAATGGAATGCTTATTATTCATCAGTTCAACGAGTAATTATTGAGCACTCACTGTGTGTCAGGTACTACTATAGATACTGGGGATCTAATGGTGAATAAAATGCTAATGTGTGTAAAATGTCATTGATGAGGCCTTGATTTAGTGTGTAGTCCTACTGTTCCATTATAGTGAGTAAACAAATTTAAGAGTGCTGTTAGGTTTACTCCTGACCTTGGTTCCTAATTGTACTTTCCCATCTTAAATTTCTCAAATGTGAATTTTAGCTGGACTTAATGTAACTCTGGATGCTGAGGATAAAAAAATCCATTGCCATTGAGTCTACGCTGACCCACAGTGACCCTGAAACGGTCAGAGTTGACTTGAGGATAATTACTGTATAAGTAGATGCCTAACTGTATGGTACAGTGCTGACTATATGTTCTGTAGTTTGAAAGAAAAAGATTAAGAATGGCCAATAAAGACTATGGAAAATAAGAACTAAACTAATTTGAAGGATACATTATTTACTCAGGTGAAAGAGCATGCGGTAAGATTTAAGGCAGATAATTTATAAGACAGATACTCCCATGTACATAATCAAAAGCTGACCACAAATATTTGATATAATCTGATCGGTATGGCTGAATGAAATGTATCTACATTAACACTATGTAGAGCATTTGGGAAAAAATACAAAATAAAGATCTCCTTTTAAGACTGTCAGAATATTCACTAAATGGAAAATTAATTATTAAACATTTTATCTACAGCAGGTGATCCTCTAGCAGCCTCAGTTTCAATTTCAAAAAGAGCTAATACTACCTACATCAGAGTTGCTATGATTTAAATACTGCATATAAAGTGCTCAGAACAGTTTCTCCCACAAGCTATATGTTCCTTCATGCTAGTTCATCTTTATTTAAATAGTTTACACCAATTTGAGAAAGCAGTTTGTGTACTGCTACTGGACTCTGATTATTTCTTCTCTTTTATTATAAACAATCTAACACAGTATTTTATTTCTAAGAGTCCTTACAAGTTCCCACCTGTGTTTCATGATTCCAAACGCACACACTGCCATTGTAAAGACTTGCCAACATCCATGGCTCTATAGGATGCAAATCCACACTCTTGACTCGATCAGATCGAGCAGTTAGCTTTCTCTTGATGTCAAGTCGCAGAGGCTAAGGAGAAACAAACAAAACATTAAATTGCTAAGCCAAATAAATAAGTTTGAGATACTAACTAAAAAACGGTGCATTAACAAGTCTACAAAAATAATTCAGTTTTAATTTTGCTAAGTTGTGGACACAGTTTTGAGTCTAAATCAATTACTTCTTCACTCATATATTTTAAAGAATAAGAATAATTAAAATTTCAAAGGTTTATAGCAGCTCTTCTCAAACTTCTTGGTCTCAGGATCCCTTTACATTCTTAAAAGATTTTGAGGATCCCAAAAAGCTTTTGTTTATGGGGGTTATATCTACTGATGCTGACCATATTAAAAATCAAAACTGAGAAAAGTTTAAGATATTTATGTATCAATTCATTTCAAAAAAACAAAAATAAAGCCATTATAGGTTAACTTAAGTAACATTTTTATGAAAAATAACAATTTTCCAAAGAAATTTAGTGAAAAGTAGAATGTTTTTTTGTTTTGTTAACCAGCAACATCATGATGTTCTCAGTGAAGTTGATGTTTAATTTATGGCAAGGTTTTATTGGAGAGGAAGACACTTTTCTAGTCAGGCATCAGTGTAGATCCACATCTTCTGAAGTATTAATTTCCTTGAAACATATTTCCAGTAGAACTTATAGTAGTTCCTCATTGAACAGTATTTCAAAAACCAAAACCCACTGCCGTTGCGTCAATTCCAACTCACAGCGATTCTATAGGACAGAATGGAATTGACCCATAGGGTTTCCAAAGCTGTAAATCTTCACGGAAGCAGACTACCACATCTTTCTCCCGCGGAGCAGCTGGTGGGTTCGAACCGTCAATCTTTCAGTTAGCAGCCGAGAGCTTTAACCACTGCGCCGCCAGGGCTCCCTATGCTCTTATATTCAAGCCATTTATTTCTGTTGTGCTTTAGGTGAACATTTACAGAGCAAATTAGTTTCTCATTGAACAATTAATACACATACCATTTTGCAAGATTGGCTGCCAACCCCGTGATGTGTCAACACTCCTTCTCAAACTTGGGTTTCCCATGTCCATTTGTCCAGTTTTCTTTCCCCTCCTGCTTTCTCATCCTTGCCCCTGTACTGGTGTGTGCCCATTCAGTCTAGTATACCTGGTTGAACTACATACGTTATTGTGTGTTCTCCATCAAAAAAAAAAAAAAAAAAAACCTGCTGGCACTGAGTCAATTCCAACTCATAGCAATCCCATAAAACAGGGTAGAACTGCCTCATAGGGTTTCCAAGGAGCAGCTGGTAGATTCAAACTGCCAACATTCTGGTTAGCAGCTGAGTGCTTAATCACTGTGCCACCAGGGTGGCTGAAGAGAGAACCTCAAGAGCGACTTCAGTACTGACTTCAAAGGGCATCCGGGGGTCATACTCTCAAGGGTTTCTCCAGTCTCTGCCAGACCGGTAAATCTGGTCTTTTTTTGTGAGTTAGAATTTTGTTCTACATTTTTCTCCAGCTCTGTACGGACCCTCTATTGTAATCCCTGTCAGGGCAGTCGGTGGTTGTAGCTGGGCACCATCTAGTTGTGCTGGACTCAATCTGGTGGAGGCTCTGGTAGTTGTGGTCCATTAGTCCTTTGGACTAATCTTTCCCTTGTCTTTGGTTTTCTTCATTCTCCCTTGCTCCAGATGGGGTGGGACCAGTAGACATATCTTAGATGGCCGCTTACAAGCTTTTAAGACTCCAGACACTACTCACCAAAGTAGGATGCAGAACACTTTCTTTATAAACTATGTTATGCCAATTGAGCTAGATGTCCCCCGAGACCATGATCACCAGCCCTCAGCCCAGTAATTCAGTCCCTCGGAGTTTGGCCGTGTCTATGACGCTTCTGTGACTTTGCCTTGGTCAAGTTGTACTGACTTCCCAGTATTGTGTACTGTCTTACCCTTCACCAAAGTTACCACTTATCTATTGTCTAGTTAGTGTTTGTTTGTTTGTCTTTTTAATAGAAGACAGTTGGTTTCTCGTATCTGTTCCTACCTTCAATCTGTTGTAACATACTGTTTTGGCTGAGATATGTAAGAGATATGTAAGAAAACCCAGCCTCACACAGAATTCGTTGGAAAAGAGAGGAATATTTTAATAATCTTTGAGTAATTGTTGTAATTCTTTGATACCACACCAAAACTCAAAAAGTAGTAGTCTCTTATAAGTTATTCCATAATGTGCAATATGAAACCACATCAATGAACTTTTCATACTTTGTTGCATTAAAATCCATTGGTCTATCCTGTACCTAATATGGATCTTTCACCTGTGCACGATTCTGTAATATGATGCATTGGTCATTTGGAAAATGTTAGTTCACTGAGTTATACAGATCTTCCACATTCCATTACACAGTATTAAAAAATCACATTCATTAACATCACCAGAGATCTCAATTGATAAGTCTTTAAGTTTTAGACACCTGTCAGGCTCACAGCCATTGAAGTTTCACCTGAAAGCTCCAGTTTTATCAATGGCAACAAATCTGTCAGTGGCCAGCTAAATTCTTTCATTTTTGAGGAAATATACCCCAAATAACCAGGTCTGAATAACCATAGTTTACTTGTCAGTTGCCCTTTCAAATAAAGCTTGCAACTTAAACAACTGTACAAGTGCTTTTCCTTGAGATAACCATCATATTCTGGTATGCATAAGTGTTTTATGCATACTTCCCATTTAAGCAGACAGAATATTAAATGGACATGTACTCAAGTGTCGATATTTAATAAAATTAATAATTTTACTACACTACAATAAAGAACAATGATGAATCTGCAAAACATCTCACAACCTGGATGAACCTGAAGGGCATTATGCTGAATGAAATAAATTGATCACCAAAGGACAAATACTGGATGAGACCACTACTATAAAAACTCATGAAAAGGTTTACACACAAAAAGAAACAATCTTTGATGGTTAAAGAGAGGGGAGGGGTAGGGAGGCAAAAACACAAAATAGATAATAGATAAGTGGTAATGTTGGTGAAGAGTAAGACAGTACACAATACTGGGAAAGCCAGCACAGCTTGACCAAGGCAAGGTCATGGACGCTTCATAGACCCATCCAAACTCCCTGAGGGACTGAATTACTGGGCTGAGGGCTGGGGACCATGGTCTCGGGGGACATCTAGCTCAACTGGCATAACATAGTTTATAAAGAAACTGTTCTACATCCTACTTTGGTGAGTAGCGTGTGGGGTCTTCAAAGTTTGTGACTGGCCATCTAAGATACTCCACTGGTCCCACCACCGAGTAGAGCAAGGGAGAATGAAGAAAACCAAAGACAAGGGAAAGATTAGTCCAAAGGACTAATGGACCACAACTACCAGAGCCTCCACCAGACTGAATCCAGTACTACCAGATAGTGCTCAGCTACCACCACCAACTGCTCTGACAGAGATCACAATAGAGGGTCCTGTACAGAGCTGAAGAAAGATGTAGAACAAAATTCTAACTCACAAAAACAGACTTACTGATCTGACAGAGACTGGAGAAACCCTAAGAGTATGGACCCCAGATACCCTTTTAACTCAGTACTGTGTCACTCCTGAGGTTCACCCTTCAGTCAAAGGTTAGACAGGCCTGTAAAACAAAACAAGACTAAACAGGCACACCAGCTCAGGGGCAAGGACAAGCAGGCAGGAGAGGACAAGAAAGATGATAACGGGGAACTCAAGGTCGAGAAGGGGAGAGTGCTGACACGTTGTGGGGTTGGCAACCAATGTCACAAAACAGTATGTGTATTAATTGTTCAATGATAAACTAATGTTCTCTGTAAACCTGCATCTAAAGCACAACAAAAAAATAAAATTAATAATTTTTACTTCAAGGACATGCTTAAGTGAAACAAGCTTTTTAATTTTTTTTTTTTTACTTTACTTTTTAATAGCCTATGTGAGAGTGAAGAATAACTTTCAGTACAATTTGGTGCCACAGCCTTAACTTGTGGCTAAGGCCCCAGCAGTTTTACCATCCATTACTTTTATACCATCAGTCCAAGTATCAACTCGGTGAAAAGAGCCAAAAGTATATTACTATTAAGAAAATAGTCCTAAATTTGTGGACCACCTGAAAGGATCTTGGGGACCACACTTTAGGAAACCTCTGGTTTATATCTAACAAATAAATGTAAAATATTCACTACATCATAATTTGGTACCTGTGTCATTCATGAGATACCAAAAAAAAATCTAAAGAAATGTTATTCATGAAGTACTAGCATCCCTAAACCATAATACTGAGTTCTTCAGAGAAAGTAGTAGGTTGATTTTGACAAAACATTAGTAAATGCAAGGCAATGAAGCACATGTAATCATAAGGGCCTTTGAAGTCATGTAGCAAAGTTTGTTAACATTTTAATGGTTTAATTACAGCAACAAACTTAATGAAAATTCAGAACAATTTTAATCAAAAACTAAAATACTCTCCTGAGTCAGAAAATAGTTATAGTTTAAAACAGCCTTTATCACCCAGATTCCTGATCTGAACCAGAGAATGTAGAATATTACTTTAGTAACTATTTTCTCAATTCTCCCAAGAGTGCCATTCTAGAAGAAAAATTCATTATATGCAATGATACTTTGGGGCAGTAGAGTTTAATTCTCTCTTGAAAGCATGTTGAGAAAGCCTGACTTAAATATATATTTCTATTTCAAGAGGTCTTAAACCCAATCTACAAGTTTATTTGGCAAGTTGAATTTCTATCAAATCTTTAGTTTTGTGAGCTTCCATGATGATCATGAATGGGACAGAAATTTAAGGTTACTTTTCAACATAAAACAAAGAGCTAGCAGAGAAAATTTCCTGAAACAAAGCAAACACCTCACAAGTCCTCTGTTCATCTCTTTTCAAACCTTGTCCCTACTTCTTACGTCTCCCTCACTTTCAGTAACTACTGTCAGCTCTTACTTTACCTTAAAAGATCAGAGTTCTGTCTCTTCTTTTTAATAACCTCAAAAATGTTTCCACTACCATACCCTCCTCTCCCTCTCAAACTTTCTACCTTAAGCCATCATCTCTTTCTCTGCAAGTTCAAGGAAACAGGATCTTTTATTTTATCCATTTCCGAATTTCACCCTATTAGTTACTATCAAACAAACTCCTTTTTTCTGATTCCTTCATATTCAACAAAGTGTCTACTATGTATCAAGAATCATGGTGGAGCTTTCACATAAGCCAGTGTATCTCACACTTTTTCTCCAATAACCAAGGAAACTGGACACTTACAAACTGCGTATGTTTTGCCATAAAAACGTTTTAAATGACTTATTATTAAGAATGATGCTCCAGGAAAGTAGGCCAGGGGTATGTAAACTTTACATACTTGCACTGGACAAATCTCAGTTTTAAAAAGCATTTAAGTATGGACTCTTGCTATCATATTTCTCCCAACATTTAAGTGACTACTTTGAATAAGACATAGTACCAGGTACTCTGCTGAATATAAAGATGAGTAAGATGCCAGATCTGCCCACAGGGAGGCACAAATGGGGCAAGTAATACAAAATATAATGTGTAAGTATCACAAATTAAGTAAAACAAAAGTGACAAGGGTGTTCTAAGTAGGTGACGATCACTTCTGGCTATGAGAAAACAGGGATGTCTTCATGGAGGGGGCATTTCAACTGGGCCTTGAAGGATAGGCATAAATTAAATGTTGAAAATAGGCAAAGCAAATATATTTTCTGTTGTAGGGAATGAAAGGTGAGTAAATACTTTGTGTCCTTAAAGAGCTTACAATCCGGTAAGAATGGTAAGAAAAATATATAAATAACTTCAACACAGTGCGGAACGCAAAGAGCTAAGAGAGGTAAAAAATGTCGTAATGGTTCAAAAGGGAGCAAAAGGAAATTTAGTTGGTAACATTAGTAAATGAGTCAGGCTGGAAGTAGTATTCGAGTAAGATTTTAGTAAAGTGGGGGGATCATTAACAGCCTAATTATTCGTCTGTTTCCCTGCCTAGCATCTAAGCTCTATGAGGGCAAGAATCAGTTTTGTTTTTGGTGGAGTGGGGATGTCTTACAGTCAGAGGTGAGGGCTTACTATAGGCCAGGCACAGTTCAAAGGGTTTAACATTGAATTTAATTCTCAAAAAACTAAAAACATTGAATTTAGGATGTCTTCCAGTTTTCCACTCTTAGGTGGAAAAGTTCAGGGCATGCTGCAGGCATGAATAGTCTGTTTTGACTGGGGCTTAGAGATACGAATTACATTTGATGCTGCCTCCTTCCTTGCACCCAACAATCAGTTTTCAGGTCCTTTTTCCATAATTACTACTATCTTTCTCTTTTCAATTGTTCTGCCACTACACTGATAAGACTTTCAGTAACCAATGCCTCTATTGTGATGACAAACTATTTGTGATAGCTCCTAAATATCCCCATTTCCTATCTCCCACCAATTTAACCAACCCTTCTCATAAACCAGAGGGCCCTTCCAAAAACTCTTTAATCACCCTTTGATCAAAAACTCCCAAAGGTTTCTTGCTATTAATCAAATAAAACTCAATCTCTTTTTCCAAATATGTAAGGCTCTAGAACATTTCATGATCTATCCTGAAGTACAACACTGTCAACGACAGGGTAATATCCATACGCTTACAAGGAAGACCAGTTAATACGACTATTATTCAAATTTACACACCGACTACGAAGGCCAAAGATGAGGAAACTGAAGATTTTTACCAACTTCTGCAGTCTGAAACTGATCAAACATGCAATCATGATGCATTGGTAATTACTGGCAACTGGAATACAAAAGCTGGAAACAAAGAAGGATTAGTAGTTGGAAAATATGGCCTTGGTGAGAGAAATGACGCTGGAGATCACATAACAGAATCCTGCAAGACCGAGGACTTCTTCATTGCAAATACCTTTTCCAACAACATAAATAGTGATTAGACATACGGACCTCACCAGACAGAATATACAGGAATCAAATCGACTATATTTGTGGAAAGAGATGATGGAAAAGCTCTGTATCAGTCAGAACAAGGCCAGGGGCGGAGTGTGGAATAGACCATAAATTACTCATATGGGAGTTCAAGTCGAAGTTGAAGAAAATTAGAACGAGTCCACAAGAGCCAAAGTACAACCTTGAGTATATCCCACCTGAATTTAGAGACCATCTCAAGAACAGATTTGATGCACCGAACACTAACGACAGAAGACCAGAGGAGTTGTGGAATGACATCATACATGAAGAAAACAAGAGGCCATTAAAAAGACAAGAAAAAAAGAAAAGACCAAAATGGATGTCAGAAGAGACTCTGAAACTTGCTCTTGAATGTGGAGTAGCGAAAGTGAAAGGAAGAAATGATGAAGTAAAAGAGCTAAACAGAAGATGAGGAGACAAAGTATTACAATGAAATGAGCAAAGACTTGGAGATAAAAAAACCAAAAGGGAAGAACACGCTCAGCATTTCTCAAGCCGAAAGAACTGAAGAAAAAATTCACGCCCTGAGTTGCAATACTGAAGGATTCTATAATGAAAATACTAAACGATCCAGGAAGCATCAAAAGAAGATGGAAGGAATATACAGAGTCACTGTACCAAAAAGAACTGGTCAATGTTCAACAATTTCTGGAGGTAGTATATGATCAAGAACCAATGGTACCGAGGAAGAGGTCCAAGTTGTACTGAAAGCACTGGCAAAAAACAAGCCTCCAGGAACTGACAGAATACCAATTGAGATGTTTCAACAAATGGATGCAGCACCAGAAGTAAGTGCTCCCTTGTCTATGCCAGAAAATTTGGAAGATAGCTACCTGGCCAACCAACTGGAAGAGATCCATATTTGTGCCCATTCCAAACAAAGGTGATCCAACGGAATGCGGAAATTATCGAACAATATCATTAATATCACACACAAGTAAAACTTTGCTGAAAATCATTCAAAAGCGTTGCAGAAGTACACTGACAGAGAAATGCCAGAAATTCAATCCGGATTCAGAAGAGGGTGTGGAACAAGGGGTATTATTACTGATGTCAGATGGATCATGGCTGAAAGCAGTGAATACCAGAAAGATGTTTATCTGTGTTTTACTGACTATGCAAAGGCATTTGACTGTGTGGATCGTAACAGATTATGGATAACACTGCGAAGAATGGGAATTCCAGAACACTGACCTGTGCTCATGAGGAACCTGTACTTAGACCAAAAGGCAGTCATTCGAACAGAACAAGCGGACGGATACTGTGTGATTTAAAGTCAGGAAAGGTGTGCATGAGGTTTGTATCCTTTCACCATACTTATTCAATCTGTATGCTGAGCAAATAATCTGAGAAGAACGGAACATCAGGATTTGAGGAAGACTCATTAACAACCTGCGATATGCAAATGACACAACCTTGCCTGCTGAAAGCAAAAAGGACTTGAAGTACTTATCGATGAAGATCAAAGACGACAGCCTTCCGTATGGATTACACCTCAACATAAAGAAAACAAAAATCCTCACAACTGGACCAATAAGCAACATCATGATAAACAGAGAAAATATTGAAGTTGTAAAGGATTTCATTTTACTTGGACCCACAATCAATGCCTGTAAAAGCAGCAGTCAAGAAAGCAAACGACATACTGCATTGGGCAAATCTGCTGCAAAAGACCTCTTTAAAGTGTTAAAAAGCAAAGATGTCACTTTAAGGACTAAGGTGGGCCCTACCCAAGCCATGGTGTTTTCAATAGCCTCAATGCATGCAAAAACTGGACAATGAATAAGGAAGACTGAAGAAGAATCGACACCTTTTAATTATGATGCTGGTGAAGAATACTGAATATACCATGGACAGCCAGAAGAATGAACAAATCTGTCTTGTAAGAAGTACAGCCAGAATACTCCTTAGAAGCAAGAATGGCAAGATTTCATCACCTATACTTTGGGCATGTTATCAGGAGGGACCAGTCCCTGGAGAAAGACATCATGCTTGGTAGAGAGTCAGCAAAAAAGAGGAATACCCTCAACGGGATGGACTGACACATGGCTACAACAATGGGCTCAAGCATGACAACGACCGTGAGGATGGCACAGAATCAGGCAATGTTTTGTTTTGCTGTACGTAGGGTCACTATGAGTTGGAACTGACTAGAGGGCACTTAACAACGACAACAACAAGGCTCTGGAAAATCTATTTCCTAATTCCCTCTTTTTTTTTAAATTACCTTTCTAGACTTATCTCCTACCTTGCCCCTGCATGAACTTTACACTCTAATCAAATTAACTACTCAATATTCCCTGTTCCCTGAATATGCCGGATCACTCCTCTTCTCTACACTTCATTAACTGTATTATTTCTAGAAACAAACAAAACTGTCACAAAGTATCTGAGGTACAAGCAGTGACATTTCTATTGTACTTGTATTGGACAGGTTCATTAGGAAAGGATTCTGGTCTTGCTTATACAGAACCCTCAACTCTAAACGTCTCCTTCCATTTCCATTTTCCCAAAGCTGCATGGATTTAGGACTCAGCTTAATAAGACCTTTCTGATGACCTAAGCCAGCTGTATCCTTCCCTTTCCTATAGGATTTCAATTATTCATGCTACATTTCTGTACATGTCTCTTGCTTACTAGAGTAGGCAAGTGTCTTTATCTCCACACCTTATGTTTGGATATGGGGGGTTGAGGATAGTTAGTATAACTCAAGTCTAGAAAGTCATGCTGCCTGGATTCAAATTCTAGTTCCACAACTAATTTTAGATGGGCAGTAGTGGGCAAGTTTACTTAATCTCTCTCAGGTTCAACATATATAAAACAAGGATAGTACTATTATCTACTGCTTAGCGTTATGTGAATTAAATTCAACGCTAAGCCCTTAGAACAGTCCTAGCTTATAGTAAGCAGTCAATAAACATTATTTATAGCTCTATCTCACAGCTGTTGTGACAATTAGGGAAGAAGGCGAGTTTTAACAAAATACACGGCATGTAATAAATGCTCTCTGGTAAATCAAAGAATGAATGAATTTATATTTTTCATCCTATACAAAAAATTATGAATTTGTTAAAGAATGAAGGAAGTGATAATTCATTATGGAAATACATTTTAACTATAAAGATTGCAAAAGGAACGAAATTAGGCAGATCCAAGGACCTTTTCCAAAAATGTCACAGCAAGCACAGCAGACCTCAAACCAGAGGCCTTGTACTTCTTACAAGACAGATTTGTTCATTCTTCTTATTTGGTATAATTATAGATCTGAGGTCTCATTCAGGGCCTCTTAACCTAGAAATACAAGAAAGTCCACAGATGAGGCTGGGGATGGGAAGTGTGTGTGTTGTTGTTGTTATGTGCCATCAAGTCGATTCTGCCCCTATATGACAGAGTAGAAGTGTCCCATAGGATTTCCTAGAGGCTGTACCCAATGAAATTCTATGTAAAACTGTTTATGTTCTTTTATGCATCTTTCTGGGAGTACTCATCACTCTTTTCAGTTTCTCCAAGGGATCAATGATCCATAAAAGATGACAAGAACTTCCATTTTAGTACCAACTCCCCCGCAATCAGCTGTATAAACTTTCAGGGTTTTTTAGAACTTCCATTTTAGTACCAACTCCCCCGCAATCAGCTGTATAAACTTTCAGGGTTTTTTGTTTAACTGCAAGATGAGGGACTTGGATTTATTAATCCCTAAGGTCTCCAAGCTTAAAATCACTGATCCTGTGCTTTCTAACAAGTAAAACGGCAGGAAAACGTTTAAATATAAAATATTGACTCTTACATTTTTCTGAAAAGATTTTCTCACACTACTGTATTTCTTTTCCTGTATTTTAGGGCATTTTCGAGGGTGAGGGTGATAATGAGAAAGTGCAGTCGTACTGCCCTTCTTACCAGTCACTTATACTTGCAAATGCAGAAAAGCACACTAGCCAGTTTTATGAACTCCCCTCCCCAACTCTTTTCCCACCAGATATCTAAGAGCTGGGATCCTAAAGCACTTAAAATTCTCTTTTTGACTCCACATAACATTTTCTTTACTTTCTTAGCTTCTCTAAGTTGGTAGTTTGTGGTCAGCAGACACTCTACCTAAAAACCCTGGTGGCGTAGTGGTTAACAGTTCAGCTGCTAACCAAAAAGTCTGCAGTTCGAATTCACCAAGCTTTCCTTGGAAACCCTATGTGGCGTTCTACACTGTCCTATAGAGTCGCTATGAGTTGGAATAGACTCGACGGCAGGCAACTGGCTTGTTTTTTTGTTTGTTTGTTTGTTTTGGTATACACTATACCAGAAACAAACCCAACCTGAACGCAAGATTAGCTGCCATCGTTTTAAGGGCAGAATGAAATAACTTTACCAAAGCTTCTTACAAAGCTCAACATTTTCTGCCTCTTGGATTGCCAGGACCACGGACCCCACTGCAGACCGGAGGGGCTCTGACAAGCGCCAGGGGAGTCAAAGATCCCTCACTTGCAGGGACTGCCTCAACAAACCACCTTGGATTCCTGGCCCCAGAGCCTTCTCCAACTTCTCAGGCCGCATACCTGACCAGGACCTGGCAAGGCCACACCACGAGCCCAGGCCGCTGCTTACTGCGGACCCCAGCCCAGGAGCCCCAGGAGCCAGCTAGCTATACCTGGCGGAGCCCCGCTTCCACCTGCGGGGCCTGGACCTACCATGGCTCCGTCCGTCCAGGTCCAAGGGCCCTCGCTTGCTACCGCCGACTCAGGCCCAGAAAGACCCACCAACCTGCTGACCCGCCGACTGACTGACGTGGAACTTCCGGTAGGCTATTCTCGCGATAGTCGAAGGTCATGGCCCAAGCGCCTGCGCAAAGCCGGCGCCTGCCTGCGCTTTCCCAAGCCCCTCCCCTGTTTCTTAGGCAACGAGGTATTATCCAAACTGTAGCCAGCCGACCTGGCGTCGTTTGAGAGGCGTGGTATGGCCTGGACGCGGGAGGGTGGTGTCCTGAAGCTGCTGAACAAGGTCTAGAACCGGAAAACTGAGAGATTAGAACCGGAAAACAGAGATAAAAAGGATAAGAAAAGCGAAGTGCTTAATCCTCGCTGGACGCTAACGGCAGGGGAAGCTCCCCCTGTAGTAGTGTCATTGCGGAGAGGAAGGGGAGAGAAGAGAAGGCGAAGCAAGGCTCCAAAACCACTGTACTCCTGGCGGGTCATGGACTGGGCACTCGTTGAGGCTGAGAAAATATGGGCCGATCTCCGGGCTGAGTATCAGGCCTCGGAGGGCGGAGGGAGGCGAAAGAGGTTTCAGTTCTGTAGCTCCGTACGAGATGGGAACAGTCAATCCTGTATGATCACCGTTTATTGAGTATCGGCTGTGTTTTTCATTTATTCAGCAAATAATTATCAGTGTTAGGCTGTGTGCCAGACATACTTTCCTCTCAAATCCTCACATCAAACCCGAATTATATCCGTCTTGTTGATGAGGAAACAGGTTCAAAGAAGTGTCCGGGCCAAAGCCATATACCTAGTAAGTGTTCAGTAAGCAAATAAACTGAGGCACTTGACTGAAGTAAAATGGCTGCTTTAGAGTTTGGGGCCCTACTCCATCTTGCCTTTCTTTTAATATATATAAATTATTCCACAGGAGCTATCAAGACCCTTCCTGAAACAATGTCTCAGGAAGAAGTCCTTACTGCTGACTCTTACCTAGGTCTCCCAGGCAGCTGCTGACAAAAATTTCACTTGAGCAAGCTGTTTCTAGGAGAAATGTCCTGTGACCTTACCCCTCCTAGCTCCACTTCCAGTAACCTGCCTTATATTAATCTAAGTTTGTAATGTCTAATCAAAATAGTACAGCTCAAGTCCTTTGTTCTCACCCTTTAAAAAGTCTCCACAGCTTTGCCATTTTGGAAGCGTTTGTTCTCTTTGTAAAATTAGACGTTTTCCCCAGTCTGGACTGTTACCAAAGCTGCAGTAAATCTCATTGCTTTACTTTAATAGAGTAAGCGTTTATTACTCTTAGACAGTGTACAGTCAGGATTTGAACCCAGATCAGGATATGCTCAAAAAGTCCTGTGCTCTTTCTACTATGTCATAGTATCTCTTCCTTAAGATGGATGAAGGCTTTTGCCACATGGGGTTGCAAAATAAAGTTTGAGAGCATTTGCCTACCACCCCTTAACCTCCCCTGCCACCCCCTCCTCCACTCCCCCGCTTTTTTTTTAAACACAAAGGGCCAAATAAAACTTGGTCTGGCCTGTGAGAAGCCTTGGAGTTTTTTCAGACCTCTGGAGTTTCAAGACTATTATTCAAAAGGTTGGCGGTTTGAACCCACCCAGAGGTGCCTCAGAAAACAGCCCTGGTGATCTGCTTTGGAAAAGTCACAGCCTTGGAAACCTAAAGAGCTCTATTCTGCACACATGGGGTCACCATGAGTCAGAGTCAACTAGTCAACTAGATGACAACTAACAAGAACAGAGTTTCAAGAAGGCAAAAACTTTAAGAAAAATTATTCGTGTGTGAGTGTGCAGACAGTGATATCCAAAGGGAGAGATACGGACTGCATCAGGCAACTGTGGCTTCTAGTAGGAGCAGCTAATTAGTCATGTGACCGCTTTCTGGGCCTCGGTTTTCTTCATCTTAAAAAATAGATAGTTTCTAAAGGTCCTTTTATTTCTACTATCCTGTTGTGGTGTAATGGATTCCTTTTTGTGTGGCCTTTCTAGCCACGGTCTTGTAACTCCCACCCAGGTGGTTGGGTGGAACTGTGTGATGGGGTAATCGTGGCCCACCAAGGAGATTGGTCAGTTTTGTCATCCCACTGGGCTTGAAATTAGCCACCCCAGAGGCAGGAAAGAGAAGAGCCCACAACCACCAAGAAGGAGATACCGGTAGGAGAGTCCTGCAGGAAAGACGCAGGAGATGGCACAGTGAGCTGCCCAGCCCATGGGCAGCTAAGTGCCTTTGGGCAGAGACTGTGAGGCCAGGGAGAAGCCTATGCTTAACGTTGAATTTGCAACTTGCCAGCCTCCACAACCACGTGAGCCATTTCCTTTATATGGTTTGTGGGTTTTGTGAGATGTTGCAGTGAATTAGTGAACCCGAAGACAGGAGGGAGAGTACTGAGGGAAGAGGCGGTAGCCGATGTTAGAGATGATGGAGTGGTACAGCAGCTTGGAAAAGCTGGATGTTTGGGACATCTTTAACCTCCGCCTCATAGGAACCAGCTTTGTGCTGATCCTTATAAAAGAAATTATTTATTAACCTGTGTTTCTGTGACAGTCATTAGTAGAAGGGTGGATCTGGAACCAGGTTTTAATGCCAGCAGTGTGATCTTGTAATATGTAAGTTAAAACTGGTAATTACATACTTTGCCTACTCTATGAAGCAATTGACAATCACAAGAGTTAATTGAAATATTTATGAATATGAACTATACCTAGTTTTCTTGAACATTGGAGGCTTCAGATATTTCTGATTCCTGGATATTCTGTATATAAGAGAGCATTTTCAGACTTGGCACAGTACCAAGTAATACAAAATAAATGGTATATCATGTCTCTTCTCAATGAGCTCAGTTGGGGATACTTAAATCCTTGTATACCACTAGGCACTCAAGGATTTACCTAGCTGGCATTGATGAAGGGCAGGGTCCCAAGTGTCACTCACTTTGGCTATATCTTTTTCTTATTTTTTCCACTACAATTATCCAACTTTAAGTTCTTTGGTTGTGGACTATAAATTCATTTTTCATTCTTTCAGCCATAACATACTGAATTTGTACTGTACTAGGTACTTGCTTAAGATAACACCTGGGAAAATTTTGCCTTGCATTTTGATTCAAAGAAATTTCATTTTAAAGAAATAAGATTCTCAAACATGGACTAATACATAAAATAACATTAAATATACATGTATATATCCCTTTTTGTTCTACTGTGAGTTTAAAACGAAATCTTTGGTTTAGAAGAGACTGGAAGATTGGGAAAATAGCTCTGGGGAAGAAAAGAAATACGGACAAGCTTAGCAAATTGGTAAAGGGGTTCCCAAGAAGCTGATTGCAATTAATCAACAAATCTTAAAGTCTTACCTGGTCAGTCTGTAGGATGGCTGTTTCAATGTTGGCTTTTCCCTCCTGCTGCTGCTGCTGCTGGGAGAATTCCGAGTGGGAGTTCAGCCAGCAGTGCCTCTATCAGTACTCTGTATACCCTCTTCCCTCCCCATTCTATCCCTGCTCCTTCATAAGAAGATGAGGAAGTGAAAATAATTCCTTGAGGAAAAGTTTATTTATTTTTTTACTCCACATGCCCCATAACTTAGCAAAGTGGTGAGTAGGAGCATGAATAAGAACTGAGTTTCTCCCTTTGTGATGGTTAAGATTGTGTGTCAACTTGGCTGGGCCATGATTCTCAGTGTTTTAATGTAATCACTCCCATGATTGAATATACTGTGAGTAGCCAATCAGATGAAAGGGAGTCTCCTTGGGGGTGTGG
>NW_004444020.1:12063136-12071436 GCF_000243295.1 Trichechus manatus latirostris
TATATACACTTTAATGGTTTTGCTTCTCTAGAGAATCCAGCTTAAGACACCCTTCAAAGGGGTTACAGTCTGTCAGCAGGAATCGTCAGTTATGCACAAATAACTGAATACCTGGCAGAATATGAGTGCCCTGAGAGAGTAAAAACCAGTTGCCCTTGAGTCGATTCTGACTCATGGTGACCCCATGTGTGTCAGAGTAGAACCGTGCTCCATAGGGTTTTCAATGGCTGATTTTTTGGAGGTAGATCACCAGACCTTTCTTCTGAGGACCCTCTGGGTGGACTCACACCTCCGACTTTCTGCTGCTAACCATTTGCACCACCTAAGGCTTTGTTCCCAGAGAAGTACTAATAAAATACTCCGGGGATAAAATATCCAGCTACAGAGACAGCAGGTTTCATAAAGGAGGCAGAATTTGAGCTTCACCTTGAGGTAGAGGGTATGCTGTGTTTCAGAAAAAGTCCAGTTTGCTTGGAGAAAGGTATTCATTTAGAAGATCAGTGAAGGAGAAGGCTGGAGAGGGAGGGTTGGACTAGAACTTGATTCTTACATAATAAGGTTGAATTGGGCTTTGATTCAGTAAGCAACTGGGAATTGTCTTAGGCTGGGTTCTCTAGAGAAATAAAACCAGTGAAGCGTGTATATGTATATTCATATACATATATAGAGAGAGAAATTTATATCAAGGAAATGGCTCGTGTGGTTGTAGAGGCTAGAAAGCCCCAAGTCCATGGATCAGGCTGAAGGCTGAAGGCTTCTCCTGACTCACATAGCTGCAGGGGCTGATAAACCCAAGAGCAGCAGGTCAGATGGCATGCTGCTGGCTCAAGTCCCAAGAACTGGAGGTCAGATGGTGACAAGCCGAATGCAGGATCAAGAATAGGGCAAGAGTCAGTGAGCTTTGCCAGAAAGTCTATATACGTTGGATGCAGGCCACACCCCCAAGGAAACTCCCTTTCAACTGTTTGGCTTGTAGCAGATCTCATCATGGAGGTGATTACATCATTACACAACTGCAAAACTACTGAGAATCATGGTCCAGCCAAGTTGACACACAACCTTAACCTTTTGACCCAGGAACCACTGGGCCAAAAAAGAAACTTGTTCAAATCTGTACTTCAGAATATTTCCCTTTTGTTGATGTGTACAAACACATTGGAAGAAGTGGATTGGGACAGTGAGTGACTATACAAGTTTAAGGGAAGTGGGTTTGGAAATAATAGTAATAATGAATAACTTTTGAATTCCCACTGTACCTGACATTGAGGTATAAACTTTGCATATGGTAATTCTGAAAGGTAAGCATTGTTTTCTCCAATTTATAGATGACAACCTGAGGCTTAAATGGATTAAGTAATATGCGCCATGTCACACTGCTTGAGAATGAGTGACAGACTTGAGATCTGAACAAACATCTGTCTCCAAAACTAATGCTCTTTTTACTGGACTGTGATTTCTTCTTTTTTCCCTGAGAAACTAGAATCAACAGGATACACAAATGATTTGAATTTGTTATGCCAAAGAGCTTGCCATTTGAAGGAAGTCTGTTTTTAATTTGACTATAAAGCAAAGAAACACCTCTTATTTTCTGCATAAATCTGAATTTTCACTTCATAAAGCCCACTTAAGGTGTAACAAAATGATATTGTCATTCCACTGCTGATGTTGTGAATCTAATAAACTAAGAGGAATATCTTTAATTAGAAAATAGGTAGAAGAAGTGAAGCTAGTAAATGACAGAAGGAACAATCAGAGTAAGAGAGCCCAGGACACTCTATACTGCAGAAGTAAAGAGAAGAGAACATATAACAGCATGGTTAGCAGTCTTGATGGCTTAGAGAATTTAAGGAGTATTTGAAAAACTATTGCCAATGAATTGAATGATTAGAACACTAAACCAAAAACCAAACTCATTGCTGTTGAGTCAATTCCAACTCACAGCAACCCTATAGAACAGAGTAGAACTGCCCCGTAGGGTTTCCAAGGAGTGGCTGGTGGATTCAAACTGCTGACCTTTTGGTTAGCAGTCGCAGCTCTTAACCACTGTGCCACCAGGGCTCCAAAAGGACACTAGTAGCCTTCAAAAAAAAAAAAAAAAGAATTTTCAGTTGAGTAATGCTAGGAGAAGCAAGTATGCAAGAGATTAAGAAATGTTTGGATGATGAAGTAGAAGTGGTGAGTACAAACTTTTTTTACCAAGAGATAGGTAGTGAGAGGCAAATGTTGATGTGAGACGTGTCTCACAGAAAGTAAGTTGGTAGTTTCTGTATTTAGGGTGCTGTTAAGACATTAATTACTTTATGATAACACTACAAATGGACGTTGCAGCTAAATGGATGTTTGCAGGATGAACAGGCATTAGCCAGGCAAATGTCAAGAGGGTATATGGAGGACACTCTACGTGGAGAGAGGTTAGAGTTTGATTTTTCCAGAGAACCAAGAGTGGTTCAGCATGCTGGGCCAGAGACTAAGAAGGAAGAGGGTGAGAGGTGAGGCTAGAAAGATAGATGTGGCTCACATCCATGGTTGCCAGTTTTAGGAGCCTGGACTTTATCCTGAAGGCTCTGGGGAACCATTGGAGAATGTTAAGCGGGGTAATCTTCATGCTCCATTACCAGTTCTTCATTGCATATCAGTTACTTTCCCTATTAAGGAAAATATTAAGGTTATCAGCTGAATTTCTGCATGAAGTGAATGAAAATGAGAGTCTTGACCACATAGTCACATACTGGCCATCAGCAGACTAAACTAAGTTGGACTAAACTGAGCTGTCTTCAAAGAATGAAGCTTGCGGTTGCCCAACACTTAGAGGTGAAGGTTTGACTGATTCAAAAGCACTGATTGACCACTATGTACTATGAACTTCATATGATTACCTTCTAAGAATTTAAAATCTATTAAAGCAAGAGAACGTATTACTTTCCCTATACTCTACTCCATGTGAGTTTGATGTGGGATTTGAGATGGAGGGACTATTCACTTTTGTTTACCTGAAAGCATAAAAATCCACACTGTTGGTATAATTTTACCTTTTAAAATTTACATTAACTTTGTGCCTCTTTGATAAAAATATTTAGAGGGAGTGGCATTTAAAGTGAGCTGTGAGCAAATGAAGGAGATGATTTCACACATGGGAATTGCTAAAGATTGTAAATATGGAAGTAGAGTTTTGGGGGTTTGACATTTAGTGACCATCATAGCGTGCTGCTCTTCACACATGGGGCACAAGGACTACCCCATGGTAAGTCATTTGACCAGCAGGCTCTGAGGATTTCTGTGTCCCAGGGTTGTCGTATAGAGTAAACTCTCGGCTGACAATGTTGGACAGCAGGAGCTCTAAGGTCCCTTCCTACTCAGAGCTTTTTTAGACTCTGAAGTCTGTGATTCTATGTTCTGATCTAATGAAGTAGGTGAAGGAAATAGCTGCAGTGTGCATTAATGGACCTTGTTGTTACTTCTGTTTACACTATTTTTTATACTATAGCTCCTTCTGCAGATTTCACAGCATGCATGGCCCTTTTTTCTTTGGAAGCAAATTATTGTTGAGGCTTCATTATGCTTGGAACAATACAGACACAAGCATGCTGGGGCTTGGGACAAGGAGCCTAGTGAGCATGAGGGGATCAGGAGTAGTGTGCCTGGTGTGCAGAGGTTCCTGGTGAACATTTTCCAACAACCAATTCTTAACTTTCTTTCCAGAGAAAAGATTTTACAAAGTTCTACATAAGCAACTTGATAGGTTTAGAGCAATTATGTTTCCTTAAAAATTATGTCCTTGTAGCAGTGATCTAAGATACTCTACTGGTCTCACCCCTTCAGGAGCAAGGGAGAATGAAGAAAACAAGATACAAGGGAAAGATTAGTCCAAAGGACTAATGGACCACAGCTACCACAGCCTCCACCAGACTGAGTCCCGTACAACTGGATAGTGCCCAGCTACCACCACTGACTGCTCTGACAGGGATCACAACCAAGGGTCCTGGACAGAGCTGGAGAAAAATGTAGAACAAAATTCTAACTCACAAGAAAAGACCAGACTTAGTGGCCTGACAGAGACTGAAGAAACCCTGAGAGTATGGCCCCGGACACCATTTTAGCTCAGTAATGAAGTCACTCACGTGGTTCACCCTTCAGCCAGAGATTAGACAGCTGCATAAAACAAAACAAGACTAATGGGGCACAACAGTCCAGGGACAAGAACTAGAAGGCAGGAGGGGACAAGGAAGCTGGTAATAGGGAACCCAAGGTCAAGAACGGAGAGTGTTGACATGTCGTGGGGTTGTTAACCAATGTCATAAAACAATATGTGTACTAACTGTTTAATGAAAATCTATTTGTTTTGTAAACCTTCATTTAAAGTACAATAAAAAAATTATGTCTTTGTAAATGACAGTGCTGCATATAAGTAAATGAATAATAATGACAAATAGCCTGTATGTCTGTCATATAGCAGTTACCTTTAAATTAATTGAAAAAATTTCATGTAAACGGGAAATATCTTGAGAATCGAGGTGTTGCACAGTGTAATTTCCATCAAATTGCCTTATTTCACTTTCTTCTAGAGAAATTGTCAGCTCAAGTTTATGTAAGGGCATTACTAAATTTGAATTCAAATGTAGTTCAGGCCCTAAGCTTTAAAAATGAAGTCCACGGGCTCTGAACTCATGATATGCTTTTGTACCTGAAGATGATAACCCAAATCACATTGAGCTGCACTGCTACAGGACTTTTCATTTGATGTCAAAACAACTTCACTTTTATAGTGCTTGATATATTTACTAAAATCCAAATAAAGGTATTTTCTCTAGGAAAAAGAAATAGTTTGTTTTGCTAAATATTACCATACCTTGGTGTACCTGACATTGACAATGAATATGGATGTAATTTGTCCTGAAAAGGTTTATATAAAATGAATGTCAGTTAACTGGATCTTACACACACACATGTATATACATACATATATATATATTTATAGTCTATATATGTATATATATATAGTCTGAAAGGATATACACCAATATCTGGGGGAGGGACAGTGGACTTACTGGTAATTTTGTATAATCTAAATTTTCCATTATATACTTGTATAAGAAAGAAGTTATTTTAAGGAAATATAAAACGTGCCTTTGAAGGAAGCTTATTTTGAATTTCTCTATAAAGCAAAGAAATACTCTTCTTTTCTGCATAAATATGGATTTTTATTTTATAAAGCACACTTAAGGTGCAACAAAATGATATAGCCATGTCCAGAAATGAAGTTGGCCAAAACAGAATATGTGATCCCTGTCTGAATGTTCCAGGGCAACTAAGAACCAAACTTTGAAAAAGGAAGTTGTCTTGTGGATTTTTTGTTGTTGTTGTTAAAGGGTATTCCCAGTATACCTAGATGAGGAAGCAGCTTTGTTGAAAGATTTAAAGTTTCAAGCAGGAAAGTTGAGGTGGATGATCAGCATGCAGAAGAAGGATGAGAGCTGCCAGAGAGCCTGCTGGAAGGGCTGTAAGCAGGTCTCATTGGCAGTACTAGTACTGCCAACACATGCATTAAAATATAGAAATGCTTTCTTACCAGTTGTTAAATAGACACAACCTTAAATGTCTCCACTATCCTAGCTGATCAGATTCCTCCCCTTCTTCACAACCCAGCCACTAAAGGGGTAACAACTTATACTACAGAGGGCCCCCAGGACTCCAATCCAGTGCAACAGCCAGCATCTGGTTTGATATAGGGAATCTTTTCTGATTGATGACTGCATGCGCCCTAATATTGTTAAATATTTTGAATATCAACACTGCTTGTAAGGTAAGGATAAGGAACTTGTCTTTGATGCATTAAGGTATGAGAAGTCAATGAAGGGAGAAAGCAGGTGTTTTCCACCAAAAGCTATACACATAGTAGGACAAAATATATAAAGTAGGCCTGATTAGTCTTTGGCAGCCATCTCCAACCTCTCAGATAACCCCCCTACTTGTTCACCAACTTTGTGTGACATTGCAGGGCCTTGTTCTATAACTTTCTCAAATATGAGTCTAATGAACTCATTATCTATTCCATCACTCTTTTTTTAAAAAAATTATTCTGTTGTTGAGAATATACACAGCAAAACATATACGAATTCAACCATTTCTACATGTATAATTTAGTGACATTGATTAAACTTTGAGTTGTACAGCCATTCTCACCTTTTCTGAATTGTTCCTCCTCTGTTAACAAACACACTGTCCCCTAAGGTTCCTATCTAATATTTCTAGTTGCTGTTGTCACGTTGATCCCATATAAAACCGAAAACCAAACCCATTTCCATCTAGTCAATTCTGACTCATAACAACCCTATAGGGCAGAATAGAATTTCCACATAGGGTTTCCAATGAGAGGCTGGTGGATTCAAACTGCCAATCTTTTGGTTAGCAGCCACCTCTTAAAGCTCTTAACGACTGTGCCACCAGGGCTTCTGATTCCATATAGATAGTTCTTAAGACAGCATAGTGCTCAAGGCAGACATTTTTTACTAGTTAAGCTAAACTGTTGTTCGGTTTTAAGAAGACTTCAGGGAATATTTTTGGTTTAAATTTTAAAGATTATCTTAGGGCAATAGTTTCAGGGGTTCATCCAGCCTCCGTGGCTCGCTCCAGAAAGTCTGAATTCCATGAGAATTTGAAATTCTGTCCTGCCATTTCCCTTCTTTGATCAGGATTCTTCTAAGGAGTCTTTGATCAAAACGTTCAGTAATGATAGGCAGGCACCATCCAGTTCTTGTGGTCTCATGGCAAATGAGGCAGTTGTTCATGGAGGCAATTAGCCACGCATTCCATTTCCTTCTCCTATTCCTGACCCTCCTTCTTCCTCTGTTGCTCTAGGCAGGTAGAGACCAATTGTCCTGCTTTGGCTGGCTGCTTGCAAATTTTTAAGACCCCAGGCACTACACAATGAACTAGGAGGTGAATTAACTAGGATGTTCCATAAAAACTTGACCCTAAAACTCCAAACCATGGAAGCAAATCCCATGAGGTTTCTGGTTGCCCATAAGCAGCCTCAGCAGCTACTTATTTTTTCGTCATTGTAAATATATCACACAACTTACAGCAATTCAGCTTTTTACAGGTGTACAATTTATTGACAGCAATTACAATAATCATTTGTGCAACCCTACGCGTAATGCTATTTTTCCATCACTGTTAGCCCCCACTTTCCCCCTCTGTCCACCCCTAGTAACCACTAATAAACCTTGATCTCTATACATTTGCCTTTTCTTGTCTTTCAATATAAGTGAACTCATACAATATTTGTCCTTTTGTGATTGACTTATTTCACTCAGCATAATGTCTTCCAATTCCATCCATATTGTAGCATGTATCAAGACTTCATTTCTCCTACTGGTTGAGTAGTATTCTATTGTATGTGTGCACCAAATGTTGTTTATCCATCCATTTGCTGATGGGCATTTAAGTTGATTCCACCTTTTGGCTATTGTGAGTAGTGCTGCAATGAACACTGGTGTATGAGTCTCTGTTTGAGTCTCTGCTTTCAAGTCTCTTGGGTATATACTCTCTTGAAGTGATTGCAGCACTGGTAGTTCTGGAACCCTGGTGGTGCAGTGATTAAGAGCTACAGCTGCCAACCAAAAGGTTGGCAGTTTGAATCCACCAGCCACTCCTCGTAAGCCCTATGGGGTAGTTCTACTCTGTCCTGTAGGGTCGCTATGAATCAGAATCAGCTAGAAGACAATGGGTTCATGGTAGTTCTATTTTTAGTTTGTTGAAAAACTGCCACAGTGTTTTCCACAACAGCTGTACCATTTTGCATTCCCACAAGAAATAGATAAGGGTTCCAGTTTCCTCATATCCTCGCCAACATTTGTTATTTTCTGTTTGTTTTTTTACTGTTATCAAAATTTTATATATGTTTTGTTATTAGATTCTTATCATATATATGGTTTCTGAAGATATTCTCCCAGTCAGTAGCTTGTCTTTTCACTTTTTTGGTAAAGTCTTTTGATGGACAGAAGTTTTTAATTTTTATGAGGTCCTGTTTATTTCTTTTGTCTTTTGCTATTTGTGCTTTTGTTACTATATCAGATAATCCATTTGTTAAAAGTTAGGCCCAATAGCATTGCCCCTGCGTTTTCTTCTAAGAATTTTATGGTTTTAGTTTGCACATTTAGGTCCTTAATCCATTTTGAATTTGCTTTTTAAAAATTTTTTTTTTACTGTACTTTAGATGAAGGTTTACAGAACAAATAGTTTCTCATTAAACAGTCAGTACACATACTGTTTTATGACGTTGGTTAAGAACCCCATGATGT
>NW_004444020.1:12071536-12078401 GCF_000243295.1 Trichechus manatus latirostris
CAGCCCTTCTGTGACACTGTCCATTTCTGAAATCTTGTTGTTTATCTTTTGGATTTCTAATTGTTGTTTTTGTATGATTTCTAGTTGTGAATTTATTTTAGCATTTTGTTCTTGTATTAGTTTCTTGAATTCTTCCATTTTTTTATCTGTATTTTCCATGAATTTGTCTGCTTTTCCATGAGCTTGTGTATTTTTTCCTCATTTTTGTCTGCATTTTGCTTCAACTCTTGGATAATTCTGAATATTAGAGATTTGAATTCCCTGTCAGTTAGGTCTAGTGCCTTTTCTTCTACTGGATGGTCGTCTGGTGTTTTATTTTGGATGCCTACTGGAACCATCCTGTCTTGTTTTTGTAAATGTTTTGATATTGTCTGCTGTCTTTGGGGCATTCAGTGTTTATTTTCCTCGTTTATTGATTGTAGATTTGTATGTTTCATCCTGCTTTTTTGTTTTATTTGGTTATGTCTGAGCAGGCGGGCTGTGCATTCTTTGTTGTTTGCTTGTCTGTGGGCACGATACTTTTCACCTCCTTCTCCAATGGGCAGGATCAGTCACTCAGGTATGGTACAGCAGGGAAGGTCCAGCTGTAGGGGAGTTGCTGGGATAGGTTTTTAGGCACGTACCAGGGCTGACAGTCCAGACCAGGAATCAGTGCAGGGCAATTTCCAGTAGGCTGTGCCTCTGTTGCTTGGGAGTGTGATGTTCAGCACATGGTGCAGTTAGGCAGGAAGGAGGAGGTAGATTGTGATGTGTGGACCTAAGATGGGTACGGGAAAGATGAGAGAGAGGAAAGAGGAACAGGAGCCAAAGACATACACACAAACAAAAAAGAGTGCTAAGGGAGCTTGCTATTGGAGTGGAGAGATGAGAGACTGAGAAATGGGGAAAAACAAAAATGAAAAAAAAAAAGAAAAAATGAATAAGTCGAGAAACTGGAAATGAAGAAAGACAAAAAGGGAATAAGAGAGAGAAGAAAACTAAACAAAGAAATGAAAAAAAAAAAAAACCAAAAACAACAAGAAAAAAGAAATGCCCCCAGGGATGTTCCTGTGTGTCTGCCTAGAGTAAGGCACTAGCTTCCAAGCCACACAGTCCTGCCCAGCTGGAAGGGGCTCCCAAGCCAAGAAAAGAAAAAGAAAACAAACAAACAAATCAAAACAGATCAAATCCGAGCAAAGAAACAAAAAAACCTCAGGGGTCCACCAGCGTGGTGGCACGGGCCAGGAAGCAGTTTCACAGTTGAGCAGTGTTTCGCAGCCTTTCAGGAAGAAGCAAAGATGATGCATGGAGCCAAGTATTTGAGAGAAAGTGGGGGAGGTGGTGAGAGGTAAGGAAGAAATCTGAAGAAGAGGAAAAAAGCAACACCAGCAGCCAACAAATGGCACTCAGGGAGCTGGCCAGTGTGGGCAGGTGGAATCCAAGTGGCACTAGGGGGAAGCTCATGCTTCCCAGTCAATAGGCTGTAGTTGCAGGAAGCAGAGGAGGCTAAATGGGGGTGAAAGAGGGTGGGGTGTGGGAAAGCCTATATCGTGGGTTACCAGTTGTTCTGTCTCCAGCTGGAAGCTCCGTGAAGCTGCTTTCTCATACCTCCTGTTCGCTGATCTCAAATAGGAGTCCAAGATGGCAGATCCGTGCTGCAGTAGCTGATAGGGGACCTCTGCATGTATCTTTCCTCGCCCTCTGTTCTCGGTCAGTTTCTTATTCCATTCGGTGCTTGGCTGAATTCTTTATCTCTTCATTTGATGGTTAGGGTTTCAGGATTGATGTGTGACTCTGTTTGACTTAGTTTTTCTGATCTTTGCTGCGGAGGGACGGTGTGGTGTTTCTGACTATAGTGATATGTTGTCCAGTGTCGAATTTGCTTTTGTGAATGATGTGAGGCATGGGTCCTGTTTCATTTTTCCACATGTGGAAATTCAGTTTTCCCAACATCTTTTATTGAAGAAACTCTTCTCTCCTCATTGGATGGACTTAGCACCCTTGTCAAAAACAATCACTTGAACATAAATGTGTGAGTTTATTTCTGGACTCAATTCTATTCCCTTGGTCTGTGTGTCTATTGTTATACCAATTCAGGCTGTTTTCTTACTATAACTGTATAATATGTTTTAAAATCAGGAAATGTGAGTTCTGAAACTTTGTTCTTCTCTTTCAACATTGCTTTAGCTATTCAGAAGGAGCCCAGGTGGTGCAAAGGTGAAGCATTTCTCTGCTAACCTAAAGGTCAGTGGTTGGAACCCACCAGCCACTCTGTGGGAGAAAGATGTGGCAGTCTGCTCCTGTAAAGATTACAGCCTTGGAAACCCTATGGGACGGTTCTACTCTGATGTATAGGGTCACTAGGAGTCGGAATCGACTGGTCAGCAATGGGGTGGGTTAGCTATTTGGGGCATCTTGCCATTCCACATAAAGTTGAGGATTGGTTTTTCCATTTCTGTATAGAAGGCTGTTGGAATTTTAATTAGGATTATGTTGAATCTATAGATTGCTTTGAGTAATACTGACATCTTAACACTATTAAGTCTTCCAACCCAAGAACATGGAACATCTTTCCATTTATAAGTCTTTGATCTCTTTCAGCGGTGTTTTGTGGTTTTCATTGTAGAGGTCCTTCACATCCCTGGTTAAATTTATTCATAGATATTTTATTCTCTTAGATGTTATTGTAAGTGGAATTGTTTCTCTAATTTCCCTTTCAGGTTTCTCATTGCTGGTGTATAGGGACCCAAATGACTTTTGTTTGTTGCTCTTGTACCCTGCAACTTCGCTAAATTTCTCTATGAGCTCTAGAAGTTTTCATGCAGACTCTTTGGGATTTTCTATATGTAGGATCATATCATCTGCAAATAGAGATAATTTTACTTCTTTTTTTTCCCACTCTGGATACCTTTTATTTCTTTTTCTTGTCTTATTGCTCCAGCTAGGACTTCTGTTACAATATTGAATAGAAGTGGTGACAACAGACACCCTTGTCTTCTTCCCTATTTCAAGGGGAAAGTTCTCAGTTCTTTCTCCATTAAGTATAATGTTGGCTGTTGGATTTTCATATATGCACTGAATCATATTGAGGAATTTCTTTTCTATTCCAATCTTCTTTAGAGTTCTTATCAAGAAAGGGTGTTGAATTTCGTCAAACAATTTTTCTGCATGCATAGAGAAGATCGTATGGTTATTTTCCTTTGTTCTATTTATGTGGTGTATTATGTAGATGGATTTTCTAATGTTGAACCATTCCTGCATTCCTGAAATAAATCTCAGCTGGTCATGGTGTATGACTCTTTTAGTATGCTGTTGGATTTTGTTCCCTGTATTTTACTGAGAATTTCATAAGAGATACTGGCCTGTAGTTTTCTTCTTTTGTTGTGTCTGTCAGGTTTTGATATCAGGGTATCGTTTGCTTCATAGAATGAATTAGGGAGTAGTCTTTCCTTCTCTATCTTTTGGAAGAGTTTAAACAGTACTGGTGTCAAATCTTCTTTAAATGTTTGGTAGAATTCCCCAGTCAAGTCATCTGGTCCAGGACTTTTTTTGTTTTTATTTTTATTTTTCATGGGGAGGGAGGGGGGTAGGGTAGGGGAAGCTTTTGATCACTGATTCTATCTCACCACTTGTTATGGGCCTCTTGAGTCAGTTTGAGTAGGTTGTGTGCTTAAAAATTTGTCCATTTCATTGAGGTTATCCAGTTTGTTGCTGTATAGCTGTTCATAATATTCTGTCATAATTCTCTTTATTTCTATTGGGTCAGTTGTAATATCCCCTTTTTCATTTTTTATTATGATTGTTCACATCTTTTTTCTTCCTTTCTTTGTCAGTCTAGATAAATATTTGTCAACCTTACTGGATTTTTTTCAAAGAACCAGCTTCTGGTTTTATTGATTCTCTTGTTTTTCTGTTTTTGATTTTATTTATTTATGTTCTGATCTTTGTTCTATCTTTTCTTCTGGTAGGTTTAGGCTTAGTTTGTTCTTCTCCTTCTAGTTCCTGAGTTGTCAAGTTAGGCTGTTGATTTCAAATCTTTCTTCTTTTTTCATATAGGCATATATTGCTGTAAGTTTCCCTCTGAGTACTGCTTTTGCTGCGTCCCATATGTTTTGGTATGCTGCGTCTTCATTTTCATTTGACTCTAGAAAATCTGTGATTTCTCCCTTGACCCAATGGTAGTTCAATAGTGCGTTGTTTAATTTCAATAAGTTTTTATATTTTCCAGGTTTTGGTTATTTCTTCTAATATTGATTTCTAGCTTCAATCCACTGTGGTTAGATAAAATACTTTGTATGATTTCAATGTTTTGAAATTTATCAAGTCTTTCTTGGTGACCTAATGTGTGTTCTATCCTGGAGAATGATCCATGTACACTGGAGTAGAAGGTATATTATGCTGTTGTTGGGTGAAGTATTCTCTGTATGTCTTTTGGTTTATAGTGTCATTGAGGTCCTCTGTTTCCTTGTTGATCTTCTTTCTAGATGTTCTGTCCAACATTGAAAGTGATATGTTGAAGTCTTCAACTATTACTGTAGTATTATCTATTTCTCCCTTCAATTCTATCAGTGTTTGCTTTATATATTTAGGTGCTCGGATGTTGGGTGCATATATATTTATGATTGTTAAATCTTCTTGATTAATCGATCCTTTTATTGCTATATAATGTCCATATTTGTCTCTTCTGAGAGATTTTGTCTTAAAGTCTACTTTGGCTGATATTAAGATTGCCACCCATGCTCTCTTTTGGTTATTTACACGGACTATTTTTTTCCATCCTTTCACTTTCAACCTATTTGTGTCTGTGGCATAAGGTGTGTCTTTTGTAAACAGCATATACCTGGACCATATTTTTTGTCGATTCTGCCACTCTCTGTCTTTTGATGGAAACATTTAGTCCATGTACATTCACTGTAATTACTAATGAGAAGTGAACTGCTTCTGTCACTGTCATTTTGTTATTTGTTTTTGGTGTGTCTTAATTCTAGCCCTAAAACTAATTTGTACCCTAAACATAACCCTAACCATAATGCTACCATAGCCCTAGTCTTAATTTTAACCCTAAGCCTAAACCTAAACCTAATAGTACCCAAAACCTTAGGCATAGACCTGCTCCTAATACTAACCTAAATCCTGACTCTAACTTTGGCTCTAGCCCTGAGCTTTAGCCTAACCCTAATCCAAACCATAACCGTAATCCTAACCTTAATTTTAACAACAGTCTTAGAGCTACCCTAACCCTAAATGTACTCTAACCATATACCAAAATTCTAACACTAACCCAATCCCTAAGTCTAAGCCAAGATCTAATACAAACCCTAAACCTAATACAAACTCTAACCCTAAACTTATATCTAATCTTAAATTTAACACTAATGCTAACCCACAACCTAACTCTAATCCTAGGTTTAACACTAACCCTAGCCTTAACATTCACTCTATCCCTAACCCTAACGCTAGATGTAACCATAATAAATACCCTAATTCTAACCCTAACCTGAATGCTACACATAAAACATAGCTCTAACCCTAACTGTAACCTTAACAATCTAAATCTAACGCTAACCCTAAATCTAACCCTAACCTTAGGTATAAACCTAACACTAGATCTAACTGTAACCCTACCGTAACCCTAACAATAGATCTAACCCTGACCCTAAACTTAGCCTTACATCAAACTTCAATCTAACACTAAATTTCAATCTAACTGTAACACTCATCTAACCCTAATCCTAGATCTAACACTAACTGTAACTTAAAGCATAACACTAATCCTAATACTAACCATAATTCTAGGTGTAACAGTAAGTCTAACACTGACCAGAAACCATAACCCTAACAGTAACCTAACTCTACCACTAACCTTAAACCTATCCCTAAACCTACGCTTAATTCTAGATCTAACACTAACTCTAACACTAACCATAATTCTAACCCTAACTCAAACCCTACCCCTAACCCAAGCCTTAGATCTAACCCTAACCCTAATACGAACCCTAGATCTAACCCTAAGCCTAAACTTAAGCCTAGATCTAATTCAAACCTCAACCTTAACTCTAAATCTAACCTTAGCCCAAGATCTGTTGCTAACCCTAAACATAACCCTAAGCCTTACCATAACGCTAAACCTAAGCCTACCTGTAACCCTAATATTAAGTCTAACCCTAACCATAACCCTCAGCTTAACCCTAACACTAACCCTAGATCTTACCCTAAATGTAACACTAAATCTAAACCTAACCATAACCCTAACCTAACCCTAGTGTTACATATAGGGTTAGGGTTACATGTCAGGTTATAGTTTCCATTAGGTTTAGGGTTAGTTAGAGTTGGGTTAAACCCTTACTTTAACCCAGGCACTAAACTTAACCCTATCCCTAAACCTAACCCTAATCCTAGATCAAACCATGACCCTAACCTTAACGTTAGATATCTAACTTTAACCGTAACTCTAGATCTAAACCTAATATAGATCTAAACCTAACCCTAACCTAGGTCTAAACCTAATCTAAACCCTAACCATAACCCTAAACCTAACACTAAACCTAGATTTAATCCTAACCCTGAATTTAACCCTAGATCTAATCCAAACTGTAACCTTAACCCAAGATCTAGTGCTAATCCTAAACCTAACCCTAGGCCTTATCCTAACACTAAAGCTAACCCTACCCATAACCCTAACATTAAATCTAACCCTAACCCTAGCCCTCAACTTAACCTCAACACTAACCATAGATATAACCCTAAACACGACCCTAGATCTAAACCTAACGATAACCCTAATATAACCCTAATCCTAAGGATAAGTTAAGGGGTTAAGGTTATGTTTAGAGTTTATCTTCGGCTGGGTTCTCTAGAGAAGCAAAACCAGCGAAGCATATATATA
>NW_004444020.1:12078501-12085311 GCF_000243295.1 Trichechus manatus latirostris
ACACACACACAGAAAGAGAGAGGGAGGGAGAGAGAAAGAGAGAGAGGAGAGAGATTTAGCTCAAGGAAATGGCTCACACAGTTGGAGAGGCTGGCAAGTCCCAAGTCCGTGGGTCAGTCCTCAGGCTGGAGGCTTCTGACTCATATAGCTGCAAGGGCTGATGAACTCAAAATTGGCAGTTCAGATGGCAGGCTGCTGGCTCACAGGTTGCAGAGGCCAGTGAATCCCAAGATTGGCAGCTAAGACAGCAAGGAGCTGACTCACAGGATGTGGAGGCTGATGAATTCCAAGATTAGCAGGTAAACTGATAGCTCAAGTCTCAAGAACTGGGGGTCAGCGGATGAAGAGCCAGATGCAGGATTAAGAGCAAGAGCCTTGCTGGAACTTCCATTTATATATTGGAGGCAGGCCACTTCCCCAAGGAAACTCTCTATCAGCTGATTGGTTGCTCATAGCAGATCTCATCATGGAGTGGGTTACATCATTACAAAACTGACAAATTACATCATTACATAACTGACAAAACACTGAGAATCATGGCCCAGGCAAGTTGACACATATTTGGCAGGACACAATTCAATCCATGCCAGTATTAGAGTTAGGATTAGGGTCAGTGTTACATCTAGGGTTAGAGTTGAGTTTAGGATTAAATCTTGAGTTAGTGTTAGGGTTAAGATTAGGATTAGGTTTAGGTTTTACCTAGAGTTAGGGTTAGGGTTATATCTAGGATTAGCGTTAGATCAAGAATTAGGGGTAGGGATAGAGTATAGGGTTTGTGTTAGGGTTAGGTTTTAACTAAAGTTATAGTTAGGGTAGCCTTAGATCTAGGATTAGGGTTAGATTTAGAATTAGGGTATGGTTAGAATTCGGTTATTATTAGGGTTAAGGCTGTAGTTCGTTCTAGGGTTTGGGTTAGTGTTAGATCTAGTGTTAGGGATTGTCTTAGTCGTCTAGTGCTGCTGCAACAGAAAGACCACAAGTGGATGGATTTAACAAGCATAAGTTTATTCTCTCATAGTCTAGTAGGCTAGAAGTCCAAATTCAAGGCATCAGCTCCAAGGGAAGGCTTTCTCTGTTGTCTCTGGAGGAAGGTCCTTTTCATCAATCTTTCCTGGACTAGGAGCTTCTTTGCACAGGATCCGTGGGATCAAAGGATGCACTCTGCTCCCGGTGCTTTCTTAGTGATATGAGGTCTCTCTGTCTCTCTGCTGCCTTCTCTCTTGTATATCTCAAAAAAGATTGGCTCAAGACACAATCCAATCTTGTAGAATGAGTCCTGCCTCATTAACGTAACTGCCGCTAATCCCTCCTCATTAACATCATAGAGGTAGGATTTACAACATACAGGAAAATCACATCAGATGACAAAATGGTGGACAATCACACAATACTGGAGATCATGGCCTAGCCAAATTGATACACATATTTTTGGGGGACACAATTCAATCCATGACAGGGATAGATCTAGGGTTAGGCTTAGGGTTACATATAGGGTTAGTGTTAGGGCTAGGGCTAGGTATTAGGGTTAGGGTTTGGTTTAGGTTTTATCTAGAGTTAGGGTTATGTTTAGGGGTAGAGTTAAGGTTATATCTAGGGTTAGGGTTAGAGTTAGGGTTGGAGTTAAACCTAGTGTTAGGTTTAGGGTCAGATAGAGGGTTAGGGTTAGGGTTAGGGTTAGATCTAGGGTTAGGGTTAGTGTTGGGGTTAGATCAACTGTTAGGGTTAGGTCGACTGAGGGTTACAGATAAGGTTAGAATTTGCGTTAGGATTAGTGGCAGGAATTAGGGTTAGAGTTAGGATAAATCTTAGGCTTACCCCTACGGTTAGTGTTGGGCTTAGTATTAAGGTTAGATCCAGGGTTAATAGTATGAATAGGGTTTGGGTTTGAGTGAAGTTTAGGGTTTAATCTAGGATTGAAGTTTGAGATAGGGTTAGAAATAAGGTTACAGTTAGTGTTAGGGTGAGGGCTAAGGTTAGGTTTAGATATTGGGTTAGGGTTAGGATTAGAGTTAAGGTTAGGATTAGGGTCACAGATAAGTCTATGGTTAGAGTTTGGTTTAGGTTTAGTCTTAGATCAAGCGTTAAGGTTAAGGTTAGATCTAGGGTTAGGTTTAGGGTTATGATTAGGGGTTATTTCTTAGGGGTTTGGTTAGGTAAGTCTAGATCTATAGTTTTGTTTACAGTTAGGGTTAAATTTAGGTTTAGTGTTAAGATTATGTTTAGATATAGGGGTAGGGTTAGGATTAGGTATAGGGTCAAGTTTAGGTGTAGTTCTATGTTTAGAATTATGGTTAAGTTTAGTGTTAGGTCTTCCTCATTGAGCAAGGATTAGGTTTAGTGATAGGTCTATGTTTAGGGTTGGGGTTAGGGTTAGTGTTAGGTTTCAATTTAGCTCCAGGGTTCATCTTACTGTTAGATCTACCTTTTACCTATTGTTAGGGTTAGATTTAGGGTTAGGGTTATATCTAGGATTAGGGTTAGGAATAGTTCGGTTATGGTTATAGTTTGATCTAGGTTTATGTTTAATAATTGGGTTTAATCTAAAGTTGCTGTTTGTGTCATGTTGTGGGTTAGGTTTAGGATCAGGGTTAGATTTGGGATGAGGGTTAGACCTAGGGTCACAGTTAGTGTTAGTGTGTAAGATTAGATTTAAGGCTAGGCTTATATATACGGTTATATCTAGCATTAAGACTAGGGTTAGGTTTAGATTCAGAGTTAGAGCTAGTGTTAGGATTAGGGGTTAGGAGTTACTGGTAGGATTAGGGTTAATGTTAGATATAGAGTTAGTGTTAGTGCTAGAGTAATATCCAGGATTAAATTTAGGTTTAGTGTTAAGGTTAGGGTTAGGGTTAGATCTACGGCCGTGTTTAAGATTATTGTTAGGGTTTAGATTGGGGTAGGTTAGCTGTTAGGCTTAGGGTTATTGTTAGGGTTAGATCTAGAGTCACGTTTAGGGTTAGAATTAGATGTAGAGTTAGTTCTAGGGTCACGGTTAGATATAGCGTTACAGTTAGGGTTAGGGTTTAAATCTTAGGTTAGTGTTAGAAATAGAAGTTGGATCAGTGTTGCATTTATGGTTAGATATGCTTGGTTAAGATTAGGGTTCAGGTTAGGGTTAGACCTGAGGTGAGATTTAGAGTTAGGTTTAGAGTTAGTGTTAGGGTTAGATCAAGAGTTAGGGTTACCGTTAGTGTTAGGGTTAGAAGTAAGGTTAAGGTTATGGTTAGTGTTAGATCTAGGGTTAGTGTAAAAGTTAGGGTTAAATCTGTGGTTAGGGTTACGATTAAAGTTAGATGTAGGGTTAAATTTAGGGTTTGCATTAGGTCTAGGGTTAAGTTAAGGGACAGAAATAGGGTTAGAGTTAGTGGTTAGATTTTGAATTAGTGTTAAAGTTATGATTATGGTTAGTTTTGTATCTGTTGTTAAAGTTAGGATTAGGGTTAGGGTTAGGCTTCAGGTTACATGTAAGGTTAATGTTAGGGCTAGAATTAGTATTAGGTTTTATCTAGATTCAGGGTTAGGGTTAGATCTAGCATTAGGGTTAGAATTAGAGATTAGGTTTAGGTTTAGAATTAGGTTTTATCTATAGTTAGTGTTAGGTTTAAATCTAGGATTATTGTTAGATCTAGAATTAGGGCTAGGGTCGTGTTAGGGTTAGGTTTACATCTAGGGTTAAAGTTTGTTATTAGATCTAGATTTAGGGTTAGGGTTGCATCTAGTGTTAGATCACTGTTAGGGTTACATCTAGGGTTGGGGTTATATCTACGGTTACTGTTAGGTTTAGCGTTAGGGGTTTGGTTTTGTTGTTGTTGTTGTTATGTGCTGAGTCAGTTCTGACTCAAAGGCCCTATGTACAACAGAACGAAACACTGCCTAGTTCTGCACCATCCTCACTCATTTGTTGTACATTAGCCCATTGTTTCAACTACTGTGTCAGTCCATTTGGTTGGTTGTCTTCCTCTTTTTCATTGACCCTCTACTTTACCAAGCATGTTGTCTTTCTTAAAGGGCTCCTCCCTCCTGATAACATGTCCAAAGTATGTGAGATGAAGTCACGCCATCTTTGCTTTCAATGAGCATTCTGGCTGTACTTCTCCCAAGACAGATTTGTTCATTCTTCTGGCAGTCAGTGGTATATTCAGTATTCTTCACCAACACCATAATTCAAAGACGTCAATTCTTCGGTGTTTATTATTCATTGTCTACCTTTCACATGCATATGAGGCAATCGAAAACACTATGGCTTGCGTCAGGGTCAGGCGCACCTTAGTCCTTAAAGTGACATCTTTGCTTTTTAATATTTTAAACAGGTCTTTTGCAGCAGATTTTCCCAATGCAATACGTCATTTGATTTCTTGACTGCTGCTTCCATGGGTATTGATTGTGGATCCAAATAAAATGAAATCCTTTATAACTTCAATATTTTCTCCATTTATCATGAAGTTAATATAGTGATAAATAATGAATCTACTTATCTCCTTAGATCCAGTCTTAGGGTTAGGGTTAGATCTAAGATTAGGGTTAGTATTAGAATTAGGGGTTAACGGTTAAAGGTAGTGTTAGGGTTAAGGTTAGATCTGGAGTTATAGTTAAGGTTAATGTTAGGGTTATGATTATATCTAGGGTTAAATTTAGATTTAAGATTAGCGTTAGAGTTAGATCTAGGGTTAAGGCTAATGTTATTGCTAGGGGTTATGGTTAGTTTAGGGTTAGGGTTAGCATTAGGTTAGGATTAGCCTGAGATTTAGGTTTAGGGTTGTATCCATTGTTGAGTTTAGGGTTATAGTTAGATCTAGGGTTAGGATTAGGGTTAAGGTTAGTTAGTGTTTAGCTGTTAGGGTTATTGTTAGATCTAGTATTAGAGTTAGAGTTAGTGTTAAGATTATGTTTAGATCTAGGATTAAGTTAGGTTTAGGGTTACTGTTACGGTTAGTGTTCAGGTTAGGTTAGGTTAGGTCAAGATCGGATTATGGTTAGGTTTAAATCTAGGATTAGACATAATGTTAGATTTAGGATTAACTTCAGGGTTATGGTTAAGTTTAGGGTTAGACATAGGGTTACATTTGGAATCAGGGTTAGGATTAAGGGTTAGAGTTAGGGTTAGGTTTTTAGGTTAGTGTTAAGATTAGGTTTTATCTAGAGTTAACATTAGTGTTTTGGGTCAAGTTAGATATATAATCAGGGTTAGAGTTAGGTTTAGACGTAGGGTTGTGGTTAGGGTTATACCGAGGTTTAGATTTATGGTTAGGATTAGATTTAGTGTTAGGGTTAGCCTTAGGTTTTGATTAAGGCTTAGGGTTAAGTTGAATGCCTGACTTAGGGTTAAGGTTAGGATTTGTGTTAGGATTAAGGGTAAGTGTTCCTGCTTATAAGGTTTAGGGTTACAACTTGTGTTTGGGTTAAGTTTAATTTTAGGCTTAGAGTTAGATCACGAGTTAATATTATAGGGAGGCGTGGTCAACACGGCGGAATAGTTAGACGCTTCCTATATCCCTCTTACATCAAAGACTTGGAAAAACAAGTGATTTGAGTCTATGTGAACATCTGGCAGCCCTGAACAAGGCAAGGTTAAGAAATTCATCTGAGTGATATGGGAGAGGAAGACCGTTTGGAAGAGGTGAGGAGGCTAGAGAGGCGGCTGTGAAACTGCAGAGCCACAGCCACGCCAGTCCGCAGTGAAGTAGGCAAACAGCTGTGCTGTGCACGCACTCGGGAAGCAGTTTCCTAATCCAGAGAGACCCGACAGCAGAGTTTCTGCTTGGACACGCCGAACCAGGGAAGAGCAGCTCCCAATAGGCTAGGATGAGTACATGCATGCACCCTTTTGCGGGGATTTAAAAAAAAAGCCCATTTGGGAAAAACCTCTATCTATCCCTTTTACCTCCTCCCTTCGCACTCTGCACCGGGAGTCAGCTGGGCCGGAAGTAGATCCCAAAAGGCGCCCTGACCCATTCTCCTGGCCTTGGAAAGGGAACAGATAAGCTGCTGGCTCCCTTAGGCCAGGAACACAGGGTCGGCACAGCTCCTTTGCTGGACATAGATATCAGGGGTCCACAGACTTTGAGTGCCTTACACCCCTATATAGACTTGTGGGGACCCATCTTAACAGCGTCAGCCCTCATTGCCACAGTACAACAGGGCAAACATCTGAAGTTTAACTTCAACTGCTTCGGCTGTGAACAGACAAATCTGTGACCCTCGAAACAGCCCTGCCCCTTAACTAGGCACTTTTATCGATCTGCAGCAGGGTCTTGAGGACTGGAGGTAGCTCCTAAAGTGCCTAGTCACCTGCTACAGGAGTTCAAGAAAAAGTGGTGCCCTCAAGTCTTTACAGTCAACAGAGTGGGGTGCTCTTAGCCCAGCTGCTGCAAAACTCACCTACCTACTCACCCTAGAGAATAGGGACACGCTTTCCTTTCAGACTCTCAGGGGAAGCCATCAGCCCCCTGCCTGGCTCAGCGTGTGATCCCCTACCACAGCCAGAGTCCAATGCTCACACCAATCACCCATGCCTCTCTAGGACTGGGGGTGAGAGCCTTCATCACACACTTGGTGAGTGACTGCCTGAACACCCGAGCTGATCCCGTAGAGGAAAATTAAACAGACTCCTGCGTGCACATACTTAGTTACAGAACTAACTACCTGGTGACAGGACATTAGAGATCAAAAGGTGTCAAAAATCAAACTAGTGCACACGAGCAGCCTATTTGGGCATAACAAAAACAAAACAAAATAAGAAGCTAGGTCTCACTAAGCAATCACAAAATAAAATTATAATAAATTATTGATGGCTCGGAGACAACAGTCAAT
>NW_004444021.1:0-1048 GCF_000243295.1 Trichechus manatus latirostris
TAATGACTAATGATGTTGAGTAACTTTACATGTTCTTATTTGCCATTGGGATATCTTCTTTGGAGAAATGTCTATTGAAATCTTTGCCCATGTTTAAATTAGGTTATATGTCTTTTATTGTTGTGTTGAAAGAGTTCTTTATAGATTCTAGATACAAGTCCCTTATCAGATACGTGATTTGCAAATATCTGTGTTGCCTTTTTACTTTCTTTATAGTTTTCTGTCAATCACAAAATTTAAAAATTTTTAATAAGCCCAATTTATCTAGCTTTTATTTGTCCCTTGTATTTTTAGTATCACATCAAAGAAATCACTGCCTAATCCAAGGCCATGAAGATTTGAACTTATATTTTCATCTAAGGGTTTTATAGTTTTAGCTCTTGTATTTATGTCTATGATCCATTATTTAGTTAACTTTCTGAATATGTTGCCTTTACATGGGAGTTTTTAGTCCATTCATATTTAATACACTTACTGATAAGGTAGTAATTATGTTTGCCATTTGTTTATTGTATGTCTATACCTATTTGGTTCCTCTGTTATCCATTACTGTCTTCTTTTGTGTTAAGCAGAGAGTTTCTGATATACCAGTTTAATTCCCTTGTTGTTTCTTTTATTTATTTAATTATTTGAGTTATTTTCTTAGTAGTTGTCCTTGGAATTACAATTAATATCTTAATTTCAAACATTCTAGTTCATATTAATACCCACTTAATTTGAGTAATAGGCTAAAACTTTGCTTCTATGTAGTGCAGCTCCCTGCTCCTCTTTTCTGCAATTATTGTCATACATTTTGCATCTTTATAAATTATAAGCCCATCAACACAGTTTAATAATTATGGCTTTATTTAGTTGTTTTTTATATAAGATAGAAGAAAATTGAGCTACAAATATATATTGATATGATCTTTTATATTTAAATACATAGTTTCCTTTCCAGTGCTCTTTATTTCTTCATGTGGATTCAAGTGACTATGTATTGCGTTTTTATTTCAGCCTGAAGGATTTCAGGTAGGTCTGCTAACAACACATTTTCTAAGTTTTTTTT
>NW_004444021.1:2405-3848 GCF_000243295.1 Trichechus manatus latirostris
AGGGACAAGGACTAGAAGGCAGGAGGGGACAGAAAAGCTGGTAATAAGAAACCCAAGGCTGAGAAGGGACACTGTTGACATGTCGTGGGGTTGTTAACTATTGTCATAAAACAATATGTGTACTAACTGTTTAATGAGAAACTATTTGTTCTGTAAACCTTCATCTAGAGTACAATAAAAAAAATAAAATAAAGTCTTTGTCTAGTAAATCTAACATCTAGCTTCCTCAGAAATAGTTTCTGTAGAGTTTTTTTTTCTTCTTCTGTATAAGTTATAGTTCTTGTTTTTTTAAGTGCCTCATATCTTGTTGTTATTACTATTGTGTTGAAAACTGGACATTTAAAATAATAAAATGGGGGAACTCTGGAAATCAGATGCCCCCCCTTCTCATGATTTGTTGTTGCTGCTGCTTGTTGTTATTGTTATTTGTGGTGTTTGTTTAGTGACTTTTCTGGAGTAATTCTGTAAAGTCAATATTCTTTGTCATGTGCAGCCACTAAAATCTCTGCCCAGTTTACCTTAGTGGTCAGATATTGATTAGACAGAGATTTCCTTAAGTTACTTGAACTAATAAGTCACCCTATCTTGCTGACGGTCTGGCTGTGTGTGCACTGGAGCATATCTTCAAAGATCTAGCAGTGAATTTACAATTCTGCTTTAGTCTTCACTTCCTACTTGTGCAGAGTCTCAGGTCAGAAAGAAATGAGAGATTAAGGCCTTCTCACTTGTTTCCTGGCATGTATGTAGTCTTTCCCATGCACATAGTTTTCTAGAGTCCAAGGAATATGTCGGAGCTTTTCAAAGTTCTTTATGGACATCAGCTCCCCAGTTTTTCTTTTTAAGTGTTTTGGTCAACTTCTTTTTAGCCCCAATGGTTAATACACTTCAGGCAGTTGAAATGTTAAACAAGTGCCACTGACTGTTTTCAACAAATGCTCTGAGGATGGGTCACATAAATACAAGCCCTGAGCATGGAACTTTGCAGCAAGCAGCAAGACAGGACAAATAATGATAATTCTCTGGGATGGAGCTTTTGGGGAGCTCCAAACCCATCCTTTCCCCTTCTATGGATGCTAGGATGTTGGTTTTCAAAATACCGTAGCTGTGGAGCTATTTGTTTTCAAGGTTACCGTCTAGAGCTGGGGAGAGGGGTAAGGGCTAGGGAGAGGTAAAATATCTCAAAGCTCATTTTGCTCATACAAATTCAGGCTTTTTTCTTGAGTAAACATTCCTCAGAATGTTGTGTTTAGTTAATTTCTGAAGCTCAGAAAAAGTTGATTTTGACATTTTCTCCCAGTTTTCTCATTGTTTTTATAGAAGAGTGGCCATTTATAGGTCCTTACTCCACCACTCTGAAAGTATGATCTTGCCTTTCTTTCATTTCCTAAACTTTTCCTCACTTTGGTGAACATAATTAAAAAATCTTCCTAATTAAAAAAAAAA
>NW_004444021.1:5455-6247 GCF_000243295.1 Trichechus manatus latirostris
AATGAATTTTTTTCTTCTCTATTGGAGAAAGAATTCAGGACTATACTATAATTTATATCCATGTGATCTGCTGACCATATCAAAGTTTTATTGAAGGTGTGTTCCGATACTGTATTAAATATTGGGTGAGTTTCATACCTCATACTTACATGACCACTTCTTTGATTTAGCACATACGATGCCCACAGTAGTGTTCAACTCAGCACCTGGTTTGTCTTTTTCATGGCAGATCCACTTTGGCATTAAGATTTAAGAGCCTTTTTTTCATTATAAAACCCTTAAATCTTCCTTTTTCCATTACTCTTTAGCACCCTGATCTTATCTCATTATTTTCTTCTTCTAGGCTCTCTCGTTCAGCATTGACTCACAGAGAACTACATTTTCTAACTCTTATCCTTGGTTGTCAGAGTGGGCCAAATCTTTCAGTTTCGTTATTGTTTCTCAAGCTCCTCATCAGTGAAGATAATTTCTCTTCCCTCCACCCACGGTCAAAAAGAAGAAAGCAGTCTCACCCTGAAAGAAGTCTCAGATCTCAGTAGTATACTGAATGTCACACCAAGCATCATAATTCTTTCAGAGAAATATTCCTGATGCAACCACGAGTCATCTAAAACAGAATGTCTATGATGGCAAGATTTCAACAATTGTTGCCTATTATTTCTGAGGCCAAATAAACTAAACAAGTGGCAACAATTATAAGGTCATTAATACATCCTGTAGAATTAATTTCTTATTTAAAATAGTTGCTCTATCAGGAATTAGCATTTTAATAGATAACTGAGATATAACACC
>NW_004444021.1:8904-11121 GCF_000243295.1 Trichechus manatus latirostris
GGGAAGAAAGTCTCAGGGATCTGCGTCAGTAAAATTACAGGTAAGAAAAGCCTTTGGAGCAGCTCTCTTCTGTTACACATGAGGTCACCATGAGTCAGAATGGACTAGATGGCAACAGGTTTGATTTTTCTGTATGACAATTATTTTAGAATAAGCCATAAAAATAGAATTGTGTGGTCACAAGTAATGCAAAATTCCGAGACTTGATAAGCATAACCAAACTGCCCTCTAGAAATACTGCATACTATTTAAACTCAGAGTTTGTTTTACTTCACTTTCACAATCCTAAGAGATGTCTATGACAGATAGACATTCAAATCTGAGTAGACCTTTCCAGCAATTTGTCAATGCCCAGATATTTAACCTACATGATGTAGAGCTTACATAATGAGTAGGTGCTCTGTGCAGCTGGTTGCTTTGTTAATCATAACTATGAGAAATAATAGCGATAAAAGTTAAGAAGGGCTCTGCTAAAGCTACTGCTGGTGGTATTAGGAAAAGAAAGCTTACAAATATTAAACAAAGGTTGAATGTGCTCAACACTTATTTTTTTCCCAGCCAAACACTTAATAGCTGTTTAAAAATCACACTTCTTATCAAAATCCTGCAGGAAATATAACTTAGTTATAAATCAAAAAACTTTTTAACAACCTCCATTTTACTTCAATATTGAGACAGTTGTTTATTATAAGTTTGAAAATATGAGATTTTCTTAGGGTCACAATTATCCTTCTTATAGCAGAACTGGCTTGTATATATATATATTCTTATTATAATGGAACTACAGTATGCTTTTTCTTTATACGTTACTTTTGTTCACATAATAATATATGTTAAATACATTTACATGCCATAAATATTTTCCGCAACATAATTTTAATGGCTACATATTATCTGTACGCACCTAAATTTATTTAATCAATCTGCTTTTTTTGTTGTTGGAAATTTAAGGAGGTGCCAAGTTTTTTTTGCTACTACAAATAAAATTTTCATTACTATAACTAAGCTAAATCTTTGCAGATACATTTGATAATTTCCTTAAGAAAATGTTATAGATCTTTAATTTCTGGTTTGGTCAAAAGGTAAGCAAATTTTACGGTTTTTATTTCACTATGTTCATTAATTCCTACCCTCCTTCCCTAAAATCCACAGCTCATTATGTGCATTTATTCTTTCTAATGAACTTAAGGATCATTTTGACAATTTCTACAATTACCTAATAGATACTTTTATTAAAATTGTATTAAAAGTATTAGTTCATTAAGAAACAAGTGACATCTATAAATAGTGTTTTTCCACCCAGGAACAAAGTATCTCCTTCACCCCACCCAAAAGGCACTATATTCCAGTGATATTTAAAGAAACTGATAATTTCTAAGTAATGTAGAGCATGAATATTCAGTCAATTTAAAGATGTTTTAGTTGGCTTAATTACTAAAAGAAAGACAGGGAGGAAGGGTGGAGGGGGAGAGAAGGGAGGGAGGAAGGGGGAGAGAGACAGAGAGAGAGGAGGTCTTTTGACATTTAACTTGTCTAGATTACAGTCGCCAGTTAGTCAATCAAATACTAAACTAGGTGTTCCTGTGAAGGTATTTTGTAGATGTGATTAAAGTACAAAATAAATTGACTTTAAATAAGGGTGATTCTTCTAGATAAACTGGGCAGTCTGAACCAGTCGAAAGGTCTTAAGAACAGAACTGAAGTTTCCCAGAGGAAGAAGTTCCCCCTGTGGAGTGCAGTTTCAGCCTCTGCCCAAGAGTTCCACCCTATCTTTCCCGAAGGTCTGCCCTGTGAATTTCGAATTTGGCCTAATTTGGCAGTTTGAACACATCCAGAGGTGCCTCAGAAGAAAGGTCTGGAGATCTGCTTCCAAAAGGTCACAGCCATGAAAAACCCTATAGAGGGCAGTTCTACTCTGAACACATGGGATCACAATGAATTGGAATCGACTCGAAGGCAACTGGTTTTTGTTTGTTTTAGCCAGCCCCACAGTCACGTAATCTAATTCTTCCCAATAAATCTCTTAATATATATCTCCTACTAGTTCTGCTTCTCTAGTTGAGCCCTGATAAACACACAAAGAGACAGACAGAGATTTATTTTTTAGAACTCAGAGAACACCAACCATCCAAGAAAATGAAAACACTTTAAAATATGAGGTAAACTCTGAATACTTAGTGGTCTTTATAATTATGAAATAGCCTAGGTGTTAAAAGA
>NW_004444021.1:12146-14606 GCF_000243295.1 Trichechus manatus latirostris
ACAGAAGCATAAAAATTAAACTAGTTTCTTCCTGCCATCCTACATGCTTCTCAGCTGCCTCTGTCCTACCACTAGCTGTTGTGTTTTACTTCAGGAATTAAAAATAATTTTAATGTTACCATAAGCAAAACATCAATTATCCCACGAGAAAAATTCATATATAACACATCAAAACCCAACTAAACTGTTTTCTGAATTACTTGTTACAGTATTTTTCTCCATTGTAGTAGATTGTTTAGATGGTAACCATATCTCTGAGTCTAGTTATCTCTAAAATAATTCAATGTTCAACTGTTTTTTTTCAACATTAAAAAAATGACATTAAGCAGACTTTCAGGATCACAGGTGGTTCAAACATACTGATAAATCCACTTTTACCTCAGAATAAGTTTTGTGTATGACTCACACACACAATTTACAAAGGGAAAAAAAAAAACCCAGAATTCTAACACAGCAATAATGATTCCTGAATGTGCTTGGTGAAAGGAAACCATTGTGGGCAAATTGTCATGGGAAATATTTAGTCTTTACTTATATGACATTCTAGAAAGGGCAAAACTATAGGAATAAAGAACAGATCAATAGGTTCTAGGGCTGGCGGTAAAAATTGATTACAAAGGAGCAGCACCTGGGAATTTTTTTTTTTTTTTTTTTAGCAATGAAACAGTTCTGTGTCATGATTATGGTATGGGTTATATGACTGTATGTATTTGTTAAATTTATAGACCTGTACACCAAAATTAGTACATATTATGTAAATTTAAAAATACATTTTAAAAGTTAAGGACTTGGATCATAAAGAAAAACATAATATTGTCACAAAATTAGTTAACTCAATCAAATCATGTTGTTGAACGGAAACAATTCTTATTAAGAATTTTGTGAGTAGTTATAATCCCAATAGTCTCTGAAACAATTCCAAATTGAGTCAAATATAGATGTGAACACAGTGAGAAGACTTTTTTTTTTCACACTGAACTATGTAAAATGCCTTTTCTCAATGAGGTGAAAAACAATAGATCCTAAAAAATCTCAAATGTTCTTTAAGTGTTTAAGAAAGAGATATCACTGCTTTTGCTTAACGCAGTATCTACCCTTTATTTGTTAGGTTCCATGTCATTTCTGATCTCTTTCTTTCTTAATCTCATATTCTTCCCTTCCACTTAAGAAGACTGAATTGGTTTATTCCCGTCCATGTTTGAAAACTTAGTTCCCAAGTTCTACATCAGCATTTCTCAAAGTGGGGGTCAAAGCCACAGAAATCAGTCACCTATTATTGGTAGGCTGAATATAATGGCTTCCCAAAGATGTCCATGCCTTGATTCCTGCAACCCATTACGTGGCAAAAGGGACTTTACAGATGTAATTAAGGCCACCGACCTTTGAAAGGGAGGTTAGTCTATATTATCCAGGTGGGCCCAATCTAATCACAGAAACCCTTAAAAGCAGAGAACAGGAGAGGTGAGGCAGAATGGGAGGTCAAAGAGATTAAAAGTATGTGAAGAACTAGACCTACTGTTGCTGGCTTTGAAAAGGAAGCAGGTCATGAGTCAGGTAATGAAGGAGACCTCTAGAAACTGAGAACAATCTCTGACCGAAAGCCAGCAAGGAAACCAGGATTCAGCCCAACACATGCATGGAAATGAATTCTGGCAACAACCTGAATGAGACTGGAAGCAGATTCTCCCACAGAGCCTCCAGATAGGAACCCAGACTGATGGTCACCTTGATTTCAGCCTTGTGTGACTCTAAGAAGAGAAACCAAATAAGCCCATCTGATTTCTCACCTACAAAACTGTGAGATAAAAAAAATTTGTGCTATTGTCAGGTGATAAAATTGTGGTAATTTGTTTGGCAGCAATAGAAAACTAATACACCAGCTGAATCATAATCTCTAAGGGTGAGACATGGGAATTTACGTGGAGATCTTTATGTACACTCCTTTGATAATCCCATCACTTTATCTTCCTACTCCAATGTATTTCTTATTAACAAGTCAGGCCCAGGACCATTATCCTCCAGATTTGGAAAGTCTTATGTAATTGACCACCCCAATCTTTGTTCCTTACCTTGGCACCCTCTTAATACTTACATAATTAATTTGTAGATATTAATCTGCTTTAGCCATTATATCCTACCATAAAAATATCTTGTGGATAGTTACATTCGTAGTTTATATTTTATACTCACAGGTAATAATTCTGTAGTTTATAACTCACTTAAGGTAAAAATTCTGTTTTCTATTTCTTCTGGGACCTATTAGACAACACTTAAACTAGAATTTTAAGTGAAAAATACAATACCTGACATGACTAAAACAGTTTCAAAGAAACTGAGCCAGCCTCAAGGTTAGAAAGTGGTCGGGGGGAAGAGGCTCCGGATAAGTAGAGCGTTACTCAAGAAGAAGAACAAAGTGGGAGGCCTCACAGTACCTGATTTTAAAACCTATTATACCACTAC
>NW_004444021.1:17178-18133 GCF_000243295.1 Trichechus manatus latirostris
TTTTTGAATAATGCATATAATTAATACATATTTTTCATTAATTTGTTACTTATTTTTAGCATGTATGCTAATAGTAAGGAGCCTTTGTGGCACAATGGTTAAGCGCTCAGCTGCGAAACAAAAGGTTGGAGGTTCAAAACTTCCCAGCATCTCCACAGGAGAAGGACCTGGCAATCTGCTCCAGTAAAGATTATAGCCTAGAAAACCCTATGAGGCAGCTCTACTCTGTCATGGGTGGGGTGGGGTGGGGGTGGGGTTTGCTGTGTGTGTAGATTGACTCTACCGGCACCTAACAACAACAACATGCTAATACTTTGTCAAGTTTTGCCTGAAGGTCATTTTGTCTCATGTTGACTTTGCATATCTCTTCTCTATCTCTTTTGCCTAGGTTTTGCCTAGATTTTGCCATTTAACTTTCAGTGGAAGATTTTGTTTACAATTTCGTGGAAGATGTGACCTCACTCTCAATACCACATATTCTCTGTCATTAAAAAAAAAAAAAAAGCCAATAGGTTCAAATTAAAAAGTAATTTGGTGTTTATAAGACAATTTTTAAAATAGGATCTCATTAAAAAATCAACAACCTTTTTTTGTGGTGGTTTGGGTTAAGAAGGTCTAATTATTACTACTTTAAATCTGATGATTTGAAGTTTTACTCATTCCAACATTATTTTGCCTTATCCAAAATGTGTTTTCTTGATTAGCCATCATACCTCTGTTGTCATAATTTGCATCATTCATTGAGATATCCCAAATGCCCATATGTATATCTCATGTCTACTGAAGACATTGATCTCTTGGCAATATGGAAAAGGAAGGAATTAAGAAATCATCATTTTTGGTATTAAAAAAAAAAATCTTTACCAAAATCTACCTGGACCGCTGTTGTTCTGTTTTTGTTTTTGCTTTTTATATGATAATAGGTAATATTTACCAACACCAGGTAGGTATATTA
>NW_004444021.1:18765-19706 GCF_000243295.1 Trichechus manatus latirostris
AGGAGATTCAGTTTTATTTTATCCATTATTTGTTCTTCTTTCTCCAATGTAAAGATCAATCCCTTTGACTGAGAAATGGGAGACAGATTAGAAGTTAAGTAGTCTGTTTTCCTTGTTTATCTGTTAATATCATATATACTGTCTCTAGCAGTGAACCTATATTGCTCTAAACAGAGCTATAAAAATGGCATGGAGGTGGTGACTGACCTCCTCTAACTTCACAACGGGGAAGAAGAATCAAGATCAACAGTCCAAGGTTGGTTTCTATGAGGTGGAGGTCAGACATGCCTTCTCTCTCTTCTCCATCTTTACCAACTCTGACACCAGTTGTCCCTCCCATGGCACTCTCTACCGCTCTGCTGGGTTTGATAATTCATTGCAATGGCCACAGAGAACTCCCACACAATACTCATGATTATGGGATATATTAGGGAAATAACAGGTTACAATTCAAGTTGAGGAACACTCAGGATACAGTTCTTCCATCAGGACAGCCTCTTCCCTGCTGTGCTCACAGGCAGGCCTCTCCCTGGCCCTGGGCCTCTGCCCTGCTCAGGCCAAGTGTTACAAAGCTCTTCTAGCTCTGCCGATAAGTGCCCAGAGCCACCCCACTCTACGAGTAAGCCTCGGTGCAAAGACGCTCAGCTCTAACTCCATGAGTGGGCAAACCCAGCTTCAACAAGTGCCCAGAGGCACCCTACTCTGTCAACAAGCCTCCTGCCCAAAGGCACTCAGCTTTCTTGCTCTGTAGGTGGGGAAGCCCACTGCATTGTCTCCTGGGGTCACCGTTTCTCTGTTACCACTTCTTGCTGTCTTCCATGTTACAGCTCTCTGTCTCTCAGTCTCCTGGTTCCAGGAGCTTCTAGGGGCAGGGATCCTGGCTCTTCTTCCTTGGTAGTTGTGGGATCCTTTCTCTGCTCTAGAATTGGCTCTCTTTTAAG
>NW_004444021.1:20443-28040 GCF_000243295.1 Trichechus manatus latirostris
TTTGTTGTCTTAGATTAGAACACTTTCCTTCTTTATCCCTCTGGGGGTTGACCTCTTTTGTGAATGTTGGACTAGATTCTAAAGTGCCAACTGAATACTGCAAGCTCACAAAGAGAAAATGGAAGATGTCTCATAAAATATCTCTGAATTAGAGACAAAGTCACAGTATTGAACCTGGTTTTAACGGAGGAAGAGGAGCTAAAACTGGAAGAGAATTGTGAAATGGGGCAACAGGAGTTTTCAATCTAATTTCTACTCATTTCAGAGGCAGAAAGGGCCGGTCCCTATCATAGTTTCTATCATGTGCAACTGAGTATCACAGTACCGATTAAATCTCCTGAAATTCTGCTCAGATGCCCAACTGGTCTCAGGACCCACAGAGTTGCCTGTACTGAGAAGGGAATCATGGTACACATGAGACACACAGTTTTAGGATCTTTATGATCTATTGTAAGTGACTAGAGAAAACACTCTCACCTTGATGCTGAGAAAACAAACAAGAAAAGGTTAAGTAATTTTTCTCAAGACTACACTACCTGGTAGTGGCAGAGCCAAGTCTGGACCCCAGATCTACTGCCTTCCATTCCAGTAAACTCTTCTCTTTATATATTGCATTGACCGCAGCTATTTTGTCCAAATTGTTGTTTTGTTGATATCTAGGCACTTTCTTCCCTGAAGGCATCTTAATTACTTGCTGCTTTTATTAATTTGGTATATACAGCATTCATCAAAGTACTTAAATATGTAAACTATGGCTCCACTCTTCTTAAAGAGGGGAAAGGACAGCTTTATCTGCGTTGGCTGACCAATGTAAGCCCATGAGGACTGGGAGAGGAAGGACCTGCCTGCATCTACTCTTGAAATGGTCATCACCTTTGTAACTGAATTCCTGGACCAATAAGAACATTCACCTGAAAAATGACAGTGTAAAAATACATTTCACGGATCACTATAGATGCTCTGGGGTCACAGAAAGGAAAAGTAGCAGTCATGGGTAGAATTCAAATAGGTGACACAAGATAAACTGTACAGTCATATTCACATCCTAAAGGAAATGTTAAAAATAGCAGTTTAATAATTAGTATTATTTTTACGTATGGTTTAATTATTGTCTGCAATAAAAAGTGCTCTGTTCTTTAGCCACCAGCCTATCAATTCATCTGTTATCTTAAATTAATTTTGTTAAGAGATATATTTAGTTTTTTTTTTAAGATTCATCACTTGATTTTTATTGTGGTAAATATCTATATAAAACAAACAACTGCCATTTCAACATTTTTTACATATGCAATTCAGTGACATCAATTATTTACATCATGTTGTGCAGCCAACACTACTATCCATTTTCAAATTTAGATTTTTATGTATTTTGATATGAGAAATAAACCAAGCAGAAACATTTTAGAACTGAAACTCTGTGACCACTTAAAACTGCACTCCCTTCTATGAAAACACATCATTTCAAAGTAGAACTCTAAAAACTTCGACTTAGCTGAATCTACTAGTTCTAAATCATGAGACATTCAACTTTGACTGCCTCAAGCATCTGGTGTTTGGTATTATAAGCACACAGATATCAGTTATCTCTAAATTTTGACAACACTGGTTCCAAATTAAGGAGCTCTGGTGGTGCAACAGTTAAGCACTCAGCTGCTAACTGAAAGGTTGGCAGTTCAAACCCACTCAGAGTCTCTGAGGGAGAAGGACCTGGTAATCTGCTCCTGTAAAGATCACAGCATAGAAAACCCGATGGGGCAGTTCTACTCTGTCACATGGGTTCGCTATGAGTCATAATCGACTCGATGGCACCTAACAACAACCGTGCCAAATTAAGGAGAACAGAAACGTGGCTTTATTAAATGCAATGCAGGTCCACACCATTAAGTAAAATGGCACATAGACATCACCAGACTACTAAATTCATAGTTATTTGTGTATATAACACGGCTACACACTTTTTAGTCTAATAAGCATACTTTGGGGGAGATAAACTATTTGTCCACCACCCTTCTGTCAGTTTGTCACACTGTGGTGGCTTGTGTATTGCTATGACATTGGGAGCTATACCACTGGTATTTCAAATACAAGCAGGGTCATCCATAGTGAACAGGTTTCACTGGTACTTCCAGACTAAGATAGACTAGAAAGAAAAGTCTGGTGATCTACTTCTGAAAAGTAGCCACTGAAAACCCTATGGATCACAGCAGAATATTGTCTGATATAGTGCTGGAAGATGAGCCCACAGGCTGGAAGGTACTCGAAATACCGATGGCCACAGCAATGGACTTGAACGTACTAAAGATCATGGAAACGGTGCAGGACCAGGCAGCATTTTCTTCTGTTGTATACTGGGTCACCATGAGTTGGCGCTGACTCCGCAACAACTAACGACAGCAACAAATAACAGCTTGTCAAGTCTTCCAAAACACAAAAAGCTAGTGATAGCTTTCAGCTATTTATCTAGCATTCGAAATTCTACCTTTTAAAATGGAAATTTACTTTGTTAATTGTGTTTCAGAAGTCCAAAGTATTTTCTTGGCACCTTTCTCTGGAGGTACTAAATTTAATTTCATATTCCCCACACTTCCCTTCACCTTCTCCCTGATCTCACGAGTCCATCTCCACTTTACCAAATGGCTTCCAATCTGGCCTCAGGATAATGTTGCTTCTGAGAATATATCAACTGAGAAAGAGGTTTCAGGACTAGTGAATATCAAAAGAAAATGATTTCCTTTTCTTCCAAGATTGTTATTTTACATTTTGAATTGTCACATGATTTAGAACTAGTATATTCAGGTAAGTAGAACTCTTTAGACAGGTTAAATGATGTATTCTCATAGACCAAAAACCCATTGCCATCAAGTAGAATTCCAACTCATAGTGACCCTACAGGACAGAGCAGAACTGCCCCATAGGGTTTCCAAGGCTGTAAATCTTTAAGGAAGCAAACAGACGCATCTTTCTCCCACTAAGTGGCTGGTGGGTTCAAACTGCTGACCTTTCAGTTGAGCTCTTAACCACTGCACCACCAGGGCTCTGTTCTCATAGAAGGGAGTGTAATTTTAAGCGGTCACAGAATCTCAGTTTTAAAATGTTTTTGCTTGGTTTACTTCTCATATCTAAACACATAAAAAGATAGATTCACTGTATATAGATTTAACTGGCATAAATTGACTTGAGGAGAATTCAGTGAAGTACTTTCCCTACCTGCTTCACATAAAATTTACATAGTTAATCAGTAGTTAGCGACCTCTTCCTTTTAATAAACAAGTTGTAGTGTACAACTGTGAATTCATTATTTGTAAGGAATGTAAATTTATAATTATCTTCCAGGACAGGTTTCAAAGCAACAGCATTTCAAAGCAACAGTAGGATTCAAGAGTTTTTTTAACATTATACATGTGGAACAGAAATAACAAACGCGTAGTTGCATGCTGTAAGCTATCCTGTTGAGAGTAGGTACAGAATACCACTTGACTGTAGCGTTTATTTGGCCGAGTGTAAGTTTGTTGAGACAAATCAATACAGACTAAACAACTGCATGAATTGCATCTTTATCAAATGTACTAAGCCTGAAGCTTTCACTTTTATTAAACAAGATACCAGTTGGAAATCTAAATATTATCTCCATATAAAAATGGAAGAGGGCAGTAGTGGTTCAGTAGCAGCATTCCCACATCCCTCTGGGAGACCTAGGTTTGATACCCAGCCAATGCACCTCGAGAGCAGTCACTCATCTTTCAGTGGAGGCTTGTGTGTTGCTGCAACTCTCCAATGAGCAGATTTCAGCAGAGCTTCCAGACTAAGACAGACTAGGAAGAAAGGCCTGGCATTCTACTTCCAGCGAATGAAAACCTGTGGGTCACAAAGGTCCAATCTTGTTGTGCATAGGGTCACCATGAGTCAGGTGCTAACTCGATGGCAGCTAACAATAACGACAACAATAAAAATGAGACTGTTCTAGTGAAAGAAAGATAGAAAAAGGAACTTCAATTCCAGCCCCCAGCCCTCCCTGTCTCTCCTAAATGCTGTCCCTCCTTATACCAGACTAAAATAACATAGAAGGAAAGGACAAGAGAGACGGAAACTTGGTTCAGTTATCTACAGTATGTTATTTATTATAATTTATAGTATGGAGAAACAAACAAAAAAAAGTCTTCGCTGCCTTTAAAGACTACAGTTTCAAAAAACATAATCTTCTGTTGCTATACATAGAAACCAAAAGAAACTCTCTGATTAAGAGCATTAACGATAAAGAGAGTGTTACCCTGAGTCATCTTTTCTGATTCAGATGTTTAAATTCAAATGATTTCAAATTAGACATTAACTGATAGCAGGTTTGTTTGTTACTAAATATAGTGACTCAACTAATTTTGAGTAGATCTGATGTTATCTGTGCTAACAGGTGCATAGAAAAGAAAATGGAATGGATCAAATAACACTTTAGGAACATCTGGATAGAATATTTAACCTGTATTCCTCACAAAGTAGCCTGATTGCCTTTTATCTTCATTTCCAATTTTTATTATGATCTTTTGGTATAAAAGTCATGTATGCAACACATCTATTTAAAGCAATGTTATATGCAGGATATTATAATTGATAACCTCCAGTGGTGGTATTCACTGCATACGTTACATACGTTGAAAAAGTTTTACTGGCAATTTCCAAATACGTACATTTTCAGTGGGAATGATTTGCATGATGGAAATTCTGAGGTTCCTATAAGGACTTCATGATGTATTCTCCTTTTTTCTATTACAAAGACCACAGTGAGAACATTCCTAAATCAACTAAAAATATAGATTCATAAATACACACAAAATAGTCCTTGTACTACAAATATGCTGTCTGATTGGAGAATATTTTAGATGAGTCACAATAATTCTGGACATAGATATTTCATAAACTAGCTCCTAATCTATTTAAAGCAAAATGGTAAGTTTAGCAGATGTGTGAATATTCCAACAAGATCAAAAGGAGGAGGAAAAAACCCATTGCCATCGAGTCGATTCCAACTCATAGCAACCCTATAGGACAGAGTAGAACTGCCCCATAGGGTTTCCAAGGAGCAGCTGGTGGATTCGAACTGCCGACCTCTTGGTTAGCAGCCAAAGCCCTTAACCACTGTGCCACCACTGTTCCAAAAAGAGGAGGAGGAGGACCACTCTACGTGGGTACTTGATATTTTTGTTACTTTAATATCACATTTGGTGGTTATTACTGATTTTCATTTAAATACTAGGGTTAAGCACAGGAATATGATATTGTAATGTTTATATTATGTCATTGTGGGGAACTCTGCTGAGGCTTCACTTTCCTCACGAAAGCATAGAAAACATCACTACTTTTTGCCCATTTAAATATACTTGCTGGGATTTTACACTACAAAGTAAAGCAGACATCACCATTCTCCAAAGTAATTGCTTCTGGATACATGAGTTTGTTGGGGTTGCCAGAAGAGTGTCAGCACACTGAAATGTTACTTGTAGTTGACACTTAGTGTTTCTGCCAAGAATATCAGAAACATATTAACCAGGATAAACATTCAGACACTACCCACACATTTCTTCTATAGCATTAGCTTTCAATGTCAATTAGTAAAGCCAGGAATACATGCTAAAAGGAGAGTAAAAGAACTGAGAAAACAGTTTATTAAATAGTAGCTAATAATCTAATTGACCACCACAATGTGGCCTATACAAGTTATCAGTGAAATTAGAATGAAATATAGATTCCTAACATGGAGAAAAGCTAAATTAATTATGACTTCAAAAGCAACCCATTCAGTGAACCTATGAGAGAGCCCATGCTGCTAATCGATCTATCTCTAGACTCTGATGCCTTTACTTGGTTCTGTGTCCTTCTTCTGCCCCCTAGCAGAAAATTCAATGTTCAATCCTGTTGTTTTTCTTATTTATTTTTTACTTCATTCTATAAATACACTTTCGTTACCTCCTCTTTTCTTAAGTAGATTTTCTAAGCCAATTATTTCCACATTCATGTTTCCACACTGTGCACCTGCTCATGGCAAATTCCATTGGGGTGACCCCTGGCGGCTGTACAGCAAACGCATTCCCATCAACTCATCTTGCCCTGACAACCACCTCCTTTCTCTAACAGCATCATTTCTGTCAATGTAATCTTTGAAATCACTCTTTGCAATTCTCATGTAAATTTTCTTTATCTGAAAAATACTAATGAGTCATTCCCTTCTTCTCCATTCCAGTCCACTACCTCAAGCTCTCATTAGGGACCCCTTGAATCCGGTTTCTCCTTATTCTGATTACTCCTACTGGAAGAAAACAACACTTTGGTCCCATAACTGACTTGTTCCAGAAACTCAAATTGTCTTCCAATGCCTACCATGAGAAATCCATACTCGCATAATATAACACCATCTTACTTTTTTTTTAACCTTATTTCCAAAGTTGGTATTCAATAGTTATATCACTTTCTATTCCCGGGGCAACTTGAGAATGAAAAGATCATTATGTGCAATTGATTTTTTTAATATAAATGTATATCATTTATTTATCCTTACTGCATTTCATCTTGTTGGATTTAGTCCTATTGCTCCAGTCTGCCAGGGTCATTTTGAATCTATACTCAGCTCTCATGGGCATTACCTATATCTTCCAGCCTTTATATAAACACATTAGGTAAACATGTCTAATATGTCTTCATTTAATTTACAATGAAAACACAGAATGACTCAGAGGCAAGGAAAACATTCTCAGGCCTGCCTCCAGAGACCTCTCTCCAGCTGTCAGTCATTCATTAATACACTGACCAAGCTTTAAGCCAACCAACTATCTCATAACTACTACTATGCAGTACAAAAGTATCTTGGTAAACCTAGTCAAACAGTTTGTTAAAAACAAAGATATGTATATAAAAAGCATTATAAGGATTTATAAACCCAGAAATTTATTGAAAAGGAAAGGAGGCATTTCCCATGACCCCTTTTATCGGATGCATGCATAGAGGTCACCGCCTTATCTTCTGCAAGCAAACAAACCAACTACATTAAGTATTTCTGTCATCTCTGAAGTAGGTTCAACTTTATTTCATATTTTCTTGTCAGACACAAAATTATTAAAGATGCTAATATCTTCCCTTTTTTAGAGATTAAATATTCTAAAAGAGAGAGAGGAAGGAGTGGCGGGAGAGGGACATGGCTTCTAAAATGAATGTTCTAAATCCCTTTTTTGTCACTTGATTTTTTTGCCTGAGCTAGAAGGGTCATTAAGAGAAACAAAGAATAAAAGAAAACAAATGAAAATCAACTCTTTGCTCTGAAAGCATTTCAAGAATGCTATGCAAAAGACTGCCTTCTGAAATGAAATAAAATAAATAGCACTGCAAATAATAAATAGGAAATTAAACTCTTTAAAAACATAGTCTAGTGTATGAATGAAAACAGCAAGTTCTTTATAGACTATGATAAGTAGAAATACAGGCTTTGAAACTTTACATTAACAAACAGCTTCTCCTTGTCTCTATCTCTTTGATGGGAAAAAGGGCTAAAATAAGATAAAATTTAATTATGAGCCAGGTAGATATGGATTCAAATTTTGGCTCTGCCACTTACCAG
>NW_004444021.1:28978-30291 GCF_000243295.1 Trichechus manatus latirostris
GAATCCACCAGCCGCTCCTTTGAAACCCTATGGAGTAGTTCTACTCTGTCCTATAGGCTTACTATGAGTCAGAATCAACTTCACGGCAACACGTTGGTGGTTATAGTACTTTGCTCTCTACCTTCTCCAAGAACCCCTGTACTCACTGAGCAAAAGAAAGTAGAAACTAACATTGGTTGAATGTCTTCTCTTCCAGAAACTTTACATAAAAAAACAGCTAATGATGCCTACTGTCAGAAGTTATGGGGACTAAAGCAACTTATATCACAGAGCTATAGGTAGACACCACTTTGTTTCTCTCTAGAATGTTTTCCCAACCTCCTTCATTGTAATGCTTTGGGATTACACTTCCCCACTTTGCATCATCCTGGTGAAGCTGTTAATCAAGATGTGTGCCAACATCCCACCCCAAGCCACAAATAAGTGGAAATGACACAGTTGGGATAATCAGAGTCTTCTCCAAGATTACTGTGTAGGAACTACAACAAAGGTTCCCTTTCCTTTTTGCTAATGCAGATCTGCAGTTGAGTGGTCAGGCTTCCTGCTGTGTACAGCATGAGAAAACAGGGCCAACATAAGAGAAACAGAGATAAGCAGAGCCAGAGAGAAAGAGAGTGAGAGGGACAAAACCTCATGATACAGTGTTCATCCTGGATCTAGCCATTCCTGAAGTCAGAGACTTACAAATTCCTTTAAAAATATTTAATGGCCTAGTTTCAATTGGGTTTTATTCACAGGTACCTAACATATTCCTAACTAAATCACCTCCTGTTCCTTAAAACTCTTCTTATTTTCTCATGTCTCTTTTTCTGGCAAAACGCAAGTTGTATCCCTTTTCCAATCTAACCTTAATCTAACCAACTTCTCTCTCTGTCTCCTTTACCCAGAAGCTCCAGGATTCATATATTTTTTATATGATTTAAGTGCATGTATTATCATTTTAGTTTTTATTGATAACTTTCTTGTGCTATAACCTCCCTTACCTGACATCTTGAAAAGTACCTCTGTGTATCCTATAATATTTAAACTTCAGAAAGTGACATTACAAATATTACCAAAACAACAGAACCCATTTGAATGTTGAACTTTTAAAAACACATACTATATTTTGAATAAATATTCTAAATTAGAAAAGGTATTATCCTCATCAGTGTGACCCTGCTTTCCTTTTATATTAACTAACTTAAACCATCACCCTTATCTAATATGAATACAATCACAAATATGTTTCAGGGAAATTCCACGAGGCAGCACAAACTGAAATAGTGCTTTATTTTCAATATTATAGTTTTCTGCCCTATTTCTGTAAATAC
>NW_004444021.1:42138-43257 GCF_000243295.1 Trichechus manatus latirostris
TGTGTGTGTGTGTATGAGAGCCCTGGTGGCTCTGTGGTTGAGAGCTATGGCATGCTACAGCTGCTAACCGAAAGGTCGGCAGCTCAAATCCACCAGCCACTCCTTGGAAACCCTATGGAGCCGTTCTGCTCTGTCCTGTAGAGTCACTATGAGTCAGAATCAACTCAACTGCAATGGATTTGGTATGTATATGAGTATATGTGTGTATGTGTGTGAGTAATAATTATTGGAAATAACAGTGTTAACATTTGAATTTAGTTTTAAAGGATCAATAGGCATTTACTACATCATGAAATGAGAACAAGTCTAAAGACCTGAAGAACCTCTTTTTTTACCTGCCTGACTCTGTACCATTAATCATCTCTGCCCCAGCTCCTTGATTTTACTCCCTACTCAGTATTGTTTAAATTGCTCCCACCCTTTCCAGTGTTTTGATTATCTCCAGCCATGCTCTCTGATCCACCAGTAGAGAAGCCAGAAAACTTCCCATGCAATAAACAGGCAACATGTCAGTCAGGGCACATTCCCTTCCGGCTCTTTGACAAGTGACACATGTCATCTTTCTGAAACTGCTATCAGCTCTATTTCCATATGCCATGCCTCACACAACATCTCAGGCAATGCCGTGTCTTATTTCTATCATAAAAACCTTTTCCAGTTTTATTCTGATAACTAAAAAAGGAGTGAAAATAAAAGATTGCTAAAACAAATTGTTTTCAAATTTCCTTTGTTTGTTATAATCCGGAAAAGTGTTCATGGTAAATTGAGTGTAATCAGTACACACAGTTTTCACTGTCTAAGTGAAAATATTGAATAAAATTTTAGACATTGCTGCTAATAATGCTGGTTTTGACTGATGCATAGTGGTAAGCTAGATGTGTAAAGAAGACAGATGATGTCATATTGTTTGCACCACAAAGTGAATACTTCTGCGAGCTTCATTTCAGGCTCTAGGAATACAGCTAGACAACCTGACAATTCTCTTTTCCAATGCTAAGTGGTGTGCAGGGGTGAAGCTATACAAACACATACAAGTTGCAATATCTGCTAAGCTAAAAACACATCCTAAAGAAATGCATTGATTAAATTTGATCCCACATTTTCAAAGTCCTGAATATG
>NW_004444021.1:44396-52507 GCF_000243295.1 Trichechus manatus latirostris
CAGCTGGTGAATTTGGATTTGAACTACCGACCTTGTGGTTAGCAGCCGAACTCTTAACCACTGTGCCACCAGGACATACACATAAAGTAGCTAATTAAGGAGCCCTGGTGGCACAGTGGTTAAGGCTTGGCTGCCAACTGAAAGGTTCAAACTTACCAGCCACTCCACAGGAGAAAGATGTGGCAGTCTGTTTTAGTAACGATTACAGTCTTAGCAAACCTAGGGGGGCAGTTCTAAAGGGTCACTAAGAGTTGGTATTGACTCGATGGCAATAGGTTTGGCAAATAGCTAATTAGTCCACGGGGATAATAAAACTGTGTGTTCCTGTTGTTGTTGAGTCAATTCCATTTATGCAGAATAGAATTGCTCCATAGGGTTTTCAAGGCTGTAACCTGTCAGAAGCAGATCACCAGACCCGTCTTCTGAGGAGTCTCTGGGTGGGTTTGAACCACCAACCTTTCAGCTAGTAGTCCAGTGCTTAACCATTTGTGCCACTCAGGGACTCCTATTGTGTACCTACTTGTATACAATACTTTGTAGTTTACCAAACACTGTCACATGCATTAACCCATTTACTTTTTGCTTTAGTTTCCTTGTCTGTAAACTGGGGTAACAGTTGTACTATCTTAGATGGTTATTGCAAGGAATATGTGTTTATAAATGTATGCAAAATGCTTAGAACAGTGCCAGACACATCAAAAGCACCATATAATCATTAGCTATCATCTAAAAAAAAATAATAGTGAGAATTGAGTAAATTCATATAAAGCACCTTGTACCTGTCACATAGTAAGTGCTTAATGTGAGTGATAACTCCCTACAAACAGGTAGCAGTTATTATCATTCTCATTTCATAGATGAAGAAACTGATTATTAGAGATTCAAGCAAATCTCCCAAAGGTCAGTCAGTGTAACAAACATGAAAGTCAAAACATTCACATTTTGCCTTTTCACATTTCCATAGAATCTTTAATGTTTAACACACCCCTATACCCCCATCCATTTATCTTTCCTATTTATTTCTGTGGGAATCCCTAGGTGGTGCAAATGTTTAAGTGCTGGACTATTAACCAAAAGGTTGGCAGTTCAAACCCACCCAGAGGCACCTCAGAAGTAAGGCCTGGTGATCGGCTTCTGAAAGGTCACAGCCTTGAAAGCCCTGTGGAGCAATTCTACTCTGCACACTTGGGGTCTCCCTGAGTCAGAATGGACTGGATGGCAACTAACAACAACAACATTTATTTTTGTGAAAACTTGGTGTAACAATGTATTCATCTCAGTCAGGGAATGTGTGCTGTTCCCATTGCGGCACTGCACACACATTGAAAGTTATTGTGTCAGTTTTGGTTTCTATGGAAATGAAAGCTCTGACTTCCCCGCTGGGTTTGGAAATGTTCTAGGGGTTGACAAGGTTCTTCTTCTTCCAGAAATAGAGGAGTCGATCTGGGTCTTATGATTGGAGAGCTGTTATTTAATATATTTTGGGTACAAGAAAGAATCTACAACTTCCTAGAAAATAGATACATTGATTCTTAACATTGTTTGGTCCAAGAAACACATTTTTCTTCAGACTTCACTTTTCTGCTTGAAATATACTTTAAAAATACATGCTCCTGTCTTCTATTTCACCTTCCTTTCAAACAGACATATATATATTTTAAAAAATCTTCCTCGTATTCCATAGCCCATTCATTCTTCTGGACTCCCAAGGAATACTAGAAGGTGCACAGAGTTCTATAGAGTGCAGAAGTTTCTAAAATAATAGTCTGTTGATTTGGTCTCAACAGGGGAACATTATAATATCATTCTTGAACTCAGAAAAAAGAAACCACCTACAACTAAACAAATGTATTTTTGGCAAGCTTCCACTAAAAGAACAGATGAATTAGGGAGTGCACAGAGGAAGACCTAATCTATTCTTGTGGTGAAAATCCAGGCTGGAAAAAAAAAGCCCACAAAACACATACTGGTTGCACTGTCAGTCCCCAGAGGACTAATGCTAGTGTTCTCTATTTCAAAGAGCCTACAGAGCATCTGGCTTCTGGATTCCTTGCCACCCCGGAACTGAAATCCACAGGGATTTTCATTTCTGCATTTATTTTTAGGAAATCAGAAGCACATTATGTCTGACACATTCGTTTTCTCTAGGCAAGGCTCATGCTAGTGAAGTAGGAAAATTTGATTCGTGATTAAGGAATTTGGCCATAAGGCACTAATAGAATGTCATGTGTCCCAAACAACGCCCATGCAGAGGGCAGTTCTTTCTGACTCAGTCAGCAAGTTGGGTTTTCTCCATGGACTTTCAAGGACTAATAAACTCAGTTACTATCCCCTCATTTTTGATAACTCTAATTTTGTCAGTAGTCACCAAAGACAGTAACTGAAGAGGTGCTTTTTTTTTTGAAGAAACCAAAAGCTACACTGAATTTATCTTCATGATCTTTACAACCCAAAATCTGGTTCTTCTGTGGTTGCTTAATAAACAAGAAAAAGGCACCTTTTGTGAGCTTCAAATCAAGTTACACAAAATTGGATACCATTGTTACTTGAAAGAGCAAGAGCAGAATGGGCCTCAGGCAAACTCTGAAGAGATTAAGTTTGCTTTCCTGGGGGCAGCCAACACCTGCCCTTGCTGTGCTTTCCACCACTCGTGTTTTTGGTAGACTCTCTGATCCCAAGGGCCGATGTGTTGAATTATGACTATCTCTTTTGGGGGCTATAGTATATGATCTGGGCATTTTTTGGCTTCTTACCACCCCACCTGTGACCATTGCCTCTTTTAGGGTCCAATCCTTGACTTCTATAACCTAATGAGAAATGTATTTTTCCTTCTAAGAGGAAATTTCTGTTAACTCCAGATTAGCTCTTTGGCTTGAAGAAGTAGGATATTTGGTCTTCATGACCTGATGGATTCACAGACTTTGTGCTTTGTTTCACTGATTCAACCTCATACCCAATGTGGGAGTCTCCTTTAGATCACTGGAGAGACAGCAGAGTGGTTAAGAATGCAGGCTTTGCCATCACATACCTGCCTTTTTATCTCAGGTCCATCACTTAATTGCTGTGTGATCTTTGACAACTTATTTAGGCTAACTGCACCTCAGTTCCATTTTATTACCATTGTTAAATAACTGGAGAGCTGCATGCATTCATATTGCAGCAGAGGATTGCTTAGCTGATAGGAGGAGTTTGGGTAGGAAAGAGGGCTTTCCAGAGGTGGTGAGGTTTGATTGAGGTCATGAAGGATGAGCTGGAGTTGGCCATCAAAGTGTGTGTGTGGCATGAGAATGGTGTAAAAGGCAACCATGCAATGTAGAGTATGGGGCAGTGCAGGGAGATGAACCAGGAGGTGTAGCAGAGCCAGACCACAGCAGAGGCAGGAAGAAGGCAGATCTAAGGCAGAGGGTTCACAGCCAAAAGCCTTCTTTTTTGTATTCACACATCTGTATAAATTTTATTTTCCTGATTAAAAAGATAAATTTAAGGCCAAAAACTTTTACAATTAGGAAAACATGAAAAAGAAAACAAAAATCTCTCATGAATTATCTTAGGTGAAGGGAAGGACAGCACACACGACAGGGGAAGTCTTGCACAACTGGACTAAACCAAAGCTAAGAAGTTTCCTGAATACAACTAAACACTTTGAGGGACAGAGTAGCAGGGTCAGGGGTCTGGGGACCATGCTTTCAGGGGACCTCTAGGTCAATTGGCATAACAAAGTTTTTTATTAAAATGTTATGCATCTCACTTTGGTGAGTGGCGTCTGGGGTCTTAAGAGCTAGCGAGCGGCCATCTAAGATGTATCAATTGGTCCCAACCCATCTGGAGCAAAGGAGAATGAAGAACACCAAAGACACAAGGAAAATATTAGCCCAAGAGATAGAAAGGGCCACTAAACCAGAGACTCCATCAGCCTGAGAGCAGAAGATCTAGATGGTGCCCATCTACCAGCAATGACCACCCTGACAGGGAACACAACAGAGAGTCCCTCACAGAGCAGGAGAAAAGTATGCTGCAGAACTCAAATTCTAGTAAAAAGACTAGACTTAATGGTTTGACTGAGACTGGAGGGACCCCGGAAGACATGGCCCCTAGACTCTCTGTTAGCCCAAAACTAAAACCATTCCCAAGGCCAACTCTTCAGACAAAGAGTAGACTGGACTAAACGACATAAAATGATGCTTGTGCAGAGTGTGCTTCTTAGCTCAAGTAGACACATGAGACTAAATGGGAAGCTCCTGTCTGGAGGCAAGATGAGAAGGCAGAGGGTCAGGAGCTAGTTGAAGGGACATGGGAAATCTAGGGTAGAAAGGAGGAGTGTGCTGTCATAGTATAGGGAGAGCAACTAGGGTGACATAACATCTATGTATAAATTTTTGAATGAGCGACTAACTAGAATTGTAAACTTTCACTTAAACCACAATAAAATAAAAAAATAAAAAAAACTGATGACTCCACTGTCCCAAAATAGGCAAGGTTAACATTTTGGCATATTTTCATTCAGATTTCTTAATGAAGATAATAATAACATCATTGTCTTAGTCATCTAGTGCTGCTGTAACAGAAATACCACAAACGGATGGCTTTAACAAACAGAAGTCTATTCTCTCACAAGCCAGTAGGCTAGAAGTCCAAATTCAGGGTGTTAGCTCCAGGAGAAAGCTTTCTCTGTCAGCTCTGGAGGAAGGTCCTTCTCATCAATCTTCCCCTGGACTAGGAGCTTCTCTGCACAGGAACCCCAGGTTCAAAGGACATGCTCTGCTCCTGGCACTGCTTTCTTGGTGGTATGAGGTCCCCCAATCTCTCTGCTCACTTCTCTCTTTTATATCTCAAAAGGGACTGGCTCAAGACACAATCCAATCTTGTAGATTGAGTCTTGCCTCATTAACATAACTACCACCTATCCCACCTTATTAACATCACAGAGGTAGGATTTACAAGACATAGGAAAATCACATCAATCACAGAATGGAGGACAATCACACAATACTGGGAATCATGGCCTAACCAAGCTGACACATATTTTTGGGAGACACAATTCAATCCATGACAATCAGTAAATATACCTTTCCCCTCATAAATGTATTGCAGATTTTCCTCCTCTGATGATAAGTTTAAATTTTTTTACCTAGACATTTTTCCCTAAAATAAATCTTAAATTAAGAAACACTTGGCAGAAATTTATACTTGTTGGATGACTCATTTGTCTCTGTATAAAAGAGAACTTTATCAGTATAGTTAATCACATAAACACCATGTTCTAAAACTACTATTTTTCTTCATTTTGATATTCTCACAGAGTGTTGATTGTGGAATGAATGTTTAATAATATCACCTCCAAGAATGTTTACATGATATTTCATATCAGGGAGCAATAATCCAATTCTTCATTCTTTTTCATCAGTCCAAGTATTTCAAGGATGTCAAGCTTGAAATAAATTTGTGGCATTATAAAGCCACTGGTATAGGAAGACTACAGAATCAACAGCAAGTAAACTCTAACAGATACTTGTATGCGAAAATTCAGATTTCCTGTTAAATGGTAGATTCTTCTTTTAAAATCTGATCAATAACATATTTTTTTAAAGTACACTTAGTTAAGGGCATTGAAAAAACTCCAGTTAACACTATGCTCTACATTTATTGACTTTTATTCACTTAAATTGGGCTTGCCACATCTGTTTTTTCTCTCTCTCTGAAATCGTCAGGCAGCTTTTTAAAAGACCTCACGATAGATTGGCAAGTGTATAGAGATCAAAGTTCACAGTGGTTACTAGGAGTGGGAGGAAGGGAAGGGGGAAAGGAAGACACAAAGCTTAGGGTACACTGAGCTTCTGTTAAGGGTGACAGAAAAATTAGAGAAGTTAACGGTGGTGGTTGAACAACATGAAGCACATATTTAATATTACTGAACTGTACATGTGAGTGTTGTTGAAATAGCAAAAATTTTGTTGCTTGTATGTTTGCCACAATAAAAAAAAATGTGGGGGAAAGAAAAAGGAAAAACACGCTAGCCTCCTAGTGCTACTTATCTTCTTGGAATTAAACCAAAAAATCCAAACCCATTACCATCGATTCTATTCCAACTCATAGTGACCCTAAAGGACAGGGTAGAACTGCCCCATAGGGCTTCCAAGGCTGTAATCTTTACAAAAGCAGACTGTCAGATCTTTCTCCCGTGGAGCCACTGGTGAGTTCGAACCATGGACCTTTTGGTAAACAGCCAAGTGCTTTAACCACTGTGACACCAGAAATCCTCCTTATTGAAAATTACCAGTTATTATTATTTTGTTTCAGATAAAGATAGCCATGTACTTCATTATATATATTCTGGGATTGATCATTCAAGAAGTATTGATATTTTTTGGTACTATGCATTTTGAGGATTCCACGTATCTTTTTCCTTGTTCACTTGTAGCTTATTGATTTCTTTATTTTTGTGGGACACTAAATGCATTTTACAAAAATGCAATGCCTAGTTACATCAAAAGGAGAACAGTCCAACACGTGGCATATTTAAAGATGTAGCTCTAGCTAAATTAGGTACTTGCAATGTAAGAGTATTAGAAATTTATTTTCTGCTAAATTTTATTATGAAAGATGCTTATTCTCAATCTTATCCAATTCATAATAAATATTCTCAGAGAATGACTACAATTTCCATTAGTATTTCCCTATTAGGTGTGATTGGACCAGGGCTTCAAACTGGTTCTTCCAGGTTCAGTAACGGCCAACAAAGTGACACACTGGAACAGACTCGAATTTGTAAAATGTGGGTGCACCACAACAATAACTGGAATGGGAAAAATTACAGGTTGATGTCCTGCTAGAAACTTAATCTCCCTCTTAGAAAACAAGGGCATTGTGCGTGTTGCATAGTGACCAAATCTCTTGATGGGCAGAGGCAGATACAGCAGTGTCCAGCTCAAAAATGGCCGCTGACCGGACCACTTTGAATGTGTGTTGCTCTCCACAGTCCTCGCAATAATCCAATCTCCTGCATTAGGCTCCTGAAAGGGCTCACTACACCTCTTCCTAGTCTCCCATTCCAGGGCTTCAACCTGTAATTTTTCCCATCCTAGTTATCATTCTGCTACACCCACATTTTACAATTCAGGTCTGTTCTCATTTTGCCGTGTTAGCCATGACTAAACCGGTTCAAACCAGTTAGAAGCCCTGGCTTGGACTTACTCTGCCAGAGACCCTGACAGCAGGGTGGTGAGTCGCTGAATTTTATTAAAATTATGTCCTTTAAATTAAGAAATATGACTGTGGGCATACAATAGAAATGGGCCCTAGAAGTTGAGCTATTAATCTTTAGATAAAGTTATTATCTGAGACTTCACTAAAGAGAAACCTAAACTGAATTCAGAACTTGAGGAGATTTAACATAGGGTAGGTAAATTTGATAACAGAAAAAGGCATAAACAAAAATAAGATGTGAACAAGGCCCTGTTCAGAGACAGGTCCAGGTGGGGTTTCCCTATAGAGTTGTCCAGAAACTGCTAGAAGTGGAAGGGGCCTTAGAGGTAGAAAGGAACAAACTCTTTTCTAAGCTCCTTTTCCAGGATTTAGCTATCTGAATTGCAGAAAAGTTACAATGTTACAGTAGGTTGTGACAGAATATGGATTATAAAATGTGGCCTAACTTTGCAGTTCGAGCATGCCATCTCCTGGTGGTGGTTGAGAAAATTAAGCAGGGATAAATCAAGATCCTTAGGGTAGAAAAATCGTATAATACCCCTTTAACACTCTCCTTCCTCCTTAAATAATGGAAATAACGTGTGGCTTTTTCTTTAAAGATAAAAAAGAAAGACATATATGGAAAAGACAATGTTCAACTGCTGATGTATATAAGAATATCTTTAATGGTTACGACGGTGGGGAGGGAGGGTGAGGGCTATTTATTTACTGATTAGATAGTAGATACAAATTATCTTAGGTGAAGGGAAGGACAGCACACACGACAGGGGAAGCCAGCACGATGGGACTAAACCAAAGCTAAGAAGTTTCCTGAATACTATCAAACACTTTGAGGGACAGAGTAGCAGGGGTAAGGGTCTTGGGACCATGCTTTCAGGGGACATCTAGGTCAACTGGCATAACAAAGC
>NW_004444021.1:53703-54842 GCF_000243295.1 Trichechus manatus latirostris
ATTCACTGCAAGCACAAAACACCGAAGCTCTTTCAGATGGGGTGGCTATCAGAAGTCCCAGGGGACAGGAGTGCTTTAAACTATACAGACTTCCAGGCCCCAAGCCAGATTTATTGAATCTGAATCTCTATGAGATCCCAGAACCTGTTAGGTTTACAAAGTTCTTCAGGGGATTCTGTGAAGCCGGCAGGTTTGGGATTTACAGGTATAATCCATACCTAACTTTGACCTCTTAAACCATTCACATTCTGTATACACGAAGGGACATTGAAGCTTACTGAAGAGACAAGTTTATCTATATCTCTGATTGCAAAATAGAATTTTTACAAGTTAAAGTATCAATTTAAGCCTCAATTATCCTTTAAGCCTTAAAACAATGATTTGCAATTGTTTTAATAATCATCTCCAACTACGACATAATGAGCTTCTTAGTATAAAGATTCCTGTTTTATTCATCTATGTATCTTCAGCATTGAGCACAAGCTTTGACTAAATCCCGACCACCCATCTCTCAATTTGTCATTCTATGGTAGCCTATGCATTGCTTTGATGCTGGAAGCTATGTCACAGGTATTTCAAACACCAGCAGGGTCACCACCCAGAGTGGACAGGTTTCAGCAGAGATTCCACACTAAGACAGACTAGGAAGAAAGGACTGGAGGTCTACTTCTAAAAACTAGCCAATGAAAACCTGATGGACCACAACAGAATCTTGTCTGACTCACTTCCTTTGGACACGTTATCAGGAGGGATCAATCACTAAAGAAGGACATTATGTCTGCTGAAATAGAGGGCCAGTGAGGGTGAGGGAGACCCTTGTTGAGGTGGACTGGAACAGTAGCCATACCAATGGACTCAAACATGCCTATGATGGTGATGATGACACAGGACTAGGCAATGTTTTGTTGTTGTACATAGGGTTGCTATGAGCTGGAGGTGACTTGCCGGCAGTTATCTATTTATGTGGGCAAAATCCAGACAAATCTACTATAATTAGTCATTTGCAGCACTAGCACACAACGGTGAACAACAAAAAGAGGTCCCTTTCCTGGTAAGTGTAAATTCTAGTAGGAGAGAAAACAAAAACTCAGAAACAAATAACTACTCAGGATAATTTGAAAGAAAAAAAAAGATAACTA
>NW_004444021.1:56268-57470 GCF_000243295.1 Trichechus manatus latirostris
CCATGGCGCTGCTAGGTGGATTCAAACCGCCAACCTTATGGTTAGTAGCCAGGCATAAACCATTTGTGCTACCTAGGAACCTTTCTTTCTCTAGAAAAGACACTAACACATGCATATATGCATATTCTCATATTATGTGTACATATATCAATTTACATTCTTCAACCTAAAACAGTATTAAAGGGGGTGGGGCCAAGATGGCAGAGTAGTCAGATGCTTCCAGTGGACCCTCTTACAACAAAGACTCGTAAAAACAAGTGAATCAATTATGTATGACAGTCTAGGAGCCCTGAACATCTAAGGAAAAGTTGAGGAACCGGACTGAGTGGCAGGGGGAGGGAAAGACGGTTCGGAAGCAGTGAGGAGTTGCCAGACCTCACCCGGCAAGAGCCTGAGCCCTTCAGGTCTGAGCAGCTAACGGGTCAGTGGTGAGGTAGGCAAGCAGCAGTGCTCGGGAGGTGCGTTTTCCGCACCAGGAGAGACACAGTGCCAGAGTCTACTCGGCCACCCAGAACCAGTGAGAAGCAGACCTGGATAGGCGAAAGATAAGTACTTGCGTACGGCCTATCGCACAGATCAAAAACACCCCCCTTAAGGAAAAACCTCTCTTCCATTTACCTCCCTGCTCCCTGCTCTGCACTGGGTCCCAGACCAGCTTCAGCAATTGCCGAGTCCCTGGGCAAGAAGTAGGATCCTTCACATGCCTTGAGCCATTCTCCCAGCCTTGGAGAGTGAACAAATTAACAAACAGGGGAAAAAATAAACTGCCAGCTCCCCGAAGCCAGGAACCCAGGGTAGGCACAGGTCCTTTGCCTAGGCACAGGCATTAGGGATCCATGGACTTTGAGTGCCTTTCCACCTGCAGAGACTTGTATGGGCCCATTTCAACTGCGTAGGCCCTCATTACCACAGTACAGCAGGGTACATACCTGAAGTCTTAACTCCAACTGTTTCAGCTGTGAAGTGGCAGATTCATGACATTAGGCAGTGCTCTGCCCAATAAGCAGGGCCTTCAACTACCCACATCAGGGGCCCGAGGAGTGGTGGCTCCACCCACACCACCTAGCCACCTGCGATAGGGGCCCAAGAATAAGAGGTGCCCCCCAGTCCTTACAGTCAACAGCACTGGGTGCTCATAGTCCAGCTGCAAAACCCACCTACCTATGTGCTCTAGGGAACAGGGACACGCCTTCCTCCTGGAC
>NW_004444021.1:61560-62769 GCF_000243295.1 Trichechus manatus latirostris
ATAAGTGGAAAAACATACCTTGCTCATGGATAGGAACTCAACATTGTGAAAATGTCAATTCTACCCAAAGCGATCTACAGATACAACGCAATCCTGATCCAAATTCCACTGGCATTTTTTAATGAGATGGAGAAACAAATCACCAACTTCATATGGAAAGGGAAGAGGCCCCAAACAAATAAAGCATTACTCAAGAAGAACAAAGTGGGAGGCCTCAGACCACCTAATTTTAGAACCTATTATACTGCTACAGTAGTCAAAACAGCCTGGTACTAGTACAACAACAGATACATAGACCAATGGAACAGAATTGAGAATCCAGACATAAATTCATTCACCTATGAGCAGCTGATATTTGACAAAGGCTCAAAGTCCATTAATTGGGCAAAAGACAGTCTCTTTAACAAATGGTGCTGGCATAACTGGATATCCATCGGCAAAAATTTGAAACAAGACCCATACCTCACACCATGCACAAAAACTAACTCAAAATGGATCAAAGACTTAAATATGAAATCGAAAACGATAAGGTCATGGAAGAAAAAATAGGGACAACACTAGGAGCCCTAATACATGGCATAAACACAATACGAACCGTAAGTAACAATGCACAAGCACTAGAAGAGAGACTACATAACTGGGAGCTTCTAAAAATCAAACACTTATGCTCATCAAAAGAGTTCACCAAAAGAGTAAAAAGACAACATACAGGCTGGGAAAAAATTTTTGGCTATGACAAATCTGATCAGCATCTAATCTCTAAAATCTACAAGATACTGCAAAACCTCAGCAACAAAAAGACAAATAACCCAATTAAAAAATGGGCAAAGGACATGAACAGGCACTGCGCCAAAGAAGATATTCAGGCAGCTAACAGACACATGAAGAAATGCTCATGATCATTAGACATTAGAGAAATGCAGATCAAAACTACAATGAGATATCATTTCACCCCAACAAGGCTAGCACTAATCCAAAAAACATAAAATAATAAATGTTGGAGAGGTTGTGTAGAGACTGGAACACTTATACACTGTTGGTGGGAATGTAGAATGGTACAACCACTTTGGAGATTGATTTGGCACTTCCTTAAAAAGCTAGAAGTACCATACCATCCAGCTATCCTGCTCCTTGGAATATATCCTCGAGAAATAAGAGCCATCACATAAACAGATATATGCCCACCCATGTTCATTGCAGCACTGTTCA
>NW_004444021.1:63865-104949 GCF_000243295.1 Trichechus manatus latirostris
TGGTTGAATGGACATGGGGAATCAGGGGTGGAAAGGAGGAGTGTGCTGTCACAGTATGGGGAGAGCAATTAGGGTCACATAACAACGTATGTATAAACTTTTGTATGGGAGACTAACTTGAAATGTAAACTTCATCTAAACTACAACAATAAAAAAAGGGGAAAAGAATTAAACAATATTAAAAACGATGATGATGATACATGAAAATATGGATGGAAAGACAAATGTTGTAAGTTACTGTCAATTGATTCTGACTCATGGTGACCCCATGTGTGCTGAGTAGCAAATAAATGACCAGTAATTCATACTATGTACTGTTGGCTGGTGAATTCTGATCTTTAGCTTACATCCATAGTAATTGCTTATGCAGTCTCTTCCAAAACAGAACTAATCTAAAAGTAGAGTCCTTTACACTGGTGTGTTCTCTGATCCAGACATATTTTCACAACAATTTTAGTTCGGAGTGGTTCCACCTGCAAAACTGAGTCGCCTCCATATCTTCAAGCCTTTGACTTTTCCCGTAGCTTGTGTGGCCTGTCTCTGCTCTGACTTTGTAACATTCCACCCTTTCCCAAACAAACAGTGCCCAGCTTTGTCTTGATGCACACTGAACAACCCCACCTAAACTCAAATCCAGTTCATCCTATGATATTTAAGGAAGCATAACAGGAGTCAAATACACATGCGCTATTAAGAAAAAAATACAACAGCTAAATGTACCACACAGACTATTAAAGAAAAACAGAAACAGAGTCTTCCTGGCAAGGTTTCTCATTGCCTGAGATATACAGTTGATCCTCATTATTCACTGCTTCCATTTTTGCAAATTGCCTACATGCTAAAATTTATTCGCAGCCTCAAAATCAATACTTGTAGTACTTCCGTGGAAGGAGCCCTGGTGACACTGTGGTTAAAGTGCTCAGCTGCTAACCAAAAGATTGGCTGTTTGAACCCACCAGCTGTTCCACAGAGGAAGATGTGGTAGTCTGCTCCCATAAAGATTACAGCCTTGGGAACTCTACGGGGCAGTTCTACTCTGTCCTACAAGGTCTCTATGAGTTGGAATCGACTTGACGACACATGACAACAACAACAGTGCTTTCATAGTTATTCATGGACATGTGCAGAGCAGTGAAAAATTTGAGTCATCCTACTCGAAGGTCCTCAGCTGAGATCCAACAAAGCAATGCTGTGCCCTCTTGTTTTCACTCTCGTACTATAAGCAAGTGTCCCTTTCCTAGTCTATTTAGCCACAATTCTTTGTATTTTTGTCCTTTCTGTGGGTGTTTTCGCTGTTCAAAATGGCTCTCAAGCTTAGTGCTGAGGTGCTGTCTAGTGTTCCAAGGGCAATTACGCTGTGACGTGTCTTACAGAGAAAATATGCGTGTTATGTAAGCTTTCCTCGAGCATAGTGAGTTATAGTGTTTTTAGCCATGAGTTCAATGTTAATGAATGAACAATATAATACATAAAGAAAATGGAAAAGTTTGCCGAACTGTACATGAGGTTGCTCCAGAAAGTGTTAAAGTAACATACAAAGTGCATGACGAAGCTATAGAAAAGATGGAAAAGTGGCTTAACTTGTGGACTCAGGAGATGCCAAAGGATAAAAAAAGCGCGGTGGATAGAAAGCTGTGAGGCTAGAAACCAAAGAAATTTACAGTCACATTACCTGGGTCAGGAAATGTTAATCTCTTCTCTGCTAGTGTTTTATTATAAAGAAATACGGTAAATAATTAATTATTTTAAAGAAATAAATATTAAATAAGGTGTCTTGAACAGAAACACACATAAAACAAGGTTATGCATTGATCAGCTGACAAAAATATTATTACTAGAGTCTAGCAGGAGCCTAACCTTGTCTTGTTCCTAGGGACAATGGCTCGGTATTTGCTAATTCAGTGTTCTAGGAGGCTTTAAAGAACATAACTACCATGAATAATGAAAACTGACTGCATTCCTTTAACTGCTTCTCATATATTTGTTGTTAGGATTAAATAAACTGCTGTATATAAAGTACCTTGGTGCATAGTAAGTCCCTGGGTGGCACAAACGAACAAATGCTACTAACACTACTAACCAAAAGGTTGATACTTTGAACCCACCTAGAGGCACCTCAGAAGAAAGTCCTGGCAATCTGTTTCTGAATGGTCACAGCCTTGAAAACTCTATGGAATAAAGTTCTACTCTGCATACACGGGGTCACCATGAGTCGGAATTGACTCAATGACAACTTATTTGGTTTTGATTCTGGTACATAGTAAGCATCAAATAGATTGTAACTATAATTAGGGTATTGATGACAATCAAAATCCTTTTCCAAATTAGAGTAACTCTTAAACACAGATTTCCAGGCTCCATTCAGATCTGCTTAATAAGAATCCCCAGGAGATCCCAGAATATAGAATTTTTTAAAAGTTCATCAATGATTTTGAGGTGCGTTGCTAAGTCTAGCCTCACCAATCTATGCCTATTCTGTATGTACGAGAAAACAAACACATTTTGTTGTATACTTTGCATTTTTTGATGTTAATGTAAAATTTTAATAAACATTATTTATAACGATTTCATATATGAATGGTATATAACTCCCTCTTATGACTTATCAATCAATAGTCTATATATTCATTTCCAACTTACATCAGGAGGGATTGTGTTTCTTTTCTAAGGGATGTATTTTTCTCTGAATACTTAATAATGTTTTGCTTTCTGATGAATGCTTGACTCCAAAGGTATTTAAGAAAATTTAAAAGTTGCTTTACAGGTGTCATTTCATGTCACCAGCAGTGAAAATAATCCATATTCTTTCATTTGACAATGCTTTCAATAATTTTGAAATATTGTGATAGTGGTAACATTTGTACAACATAATGAACATAATTAATGTCACTCAATGTACATGTAAAAATGTTGAAATTGCATTTTTTGTTTTAAATATTCATATACATATATATGAATAGATACATATTCACAATAAAAATATTTTAATTGTTCTAAATGTAGTCAGCTCTCCAAGCCACTGTTTCATGCCCTCAATGAACCTCCTTTAGTCCTTCACTCAGCACGTGTTCCTTGACTGACTACTCGGCTCTGAGAAACACCGATGGACAACAAACTTGGAGCCTGCCCTCAGGGGGCTCACAGTTTATCTAGTAGAGTGTAGGCAATAATAAAATAGTTTTACAAATAGGTAACCACAAAATCGACTCATAGTGACCCTATGTGACAGCCCCATAGGGTTTTCTTTCTCTTTTGGAGCCACTGGGTGGGTTCCAACCACCAACTTTTCAGTTAGCAGCCAAGCACTTAACCTTTGAGCCATCAGGCCTCTACTAGGAGTCAAAATTGAATCTAAGGCACCTAGTGACAACAACCACAAACTGCGTTAAGCGCTTTGAACAAAAACCCCAAGAAATCATGACATCACACAACAGGGTAGGCTGGGTCTAGTCAGAGGGACAGCAGGCAAGGCCTCCCTGCAGTGAGCTCAGGATGGATCTAAGCAAGAACAGAGTTAACTAGATGGAGAGGAGCGAAAATGCTTCCAGGTGGAGGCAGGGTATGCAGAAAGGCCCCAAGAGGCTGGGAGGGAGGGAGCTGGGTTATTCTAAGGATCTAAGAGAAGGTGGGTATGGCTGGAAGAGGACTAAGGGGAGACTAAAATGAGTCGAGGTAAGTCTGAGAGTGAGGCCCAGGAAGGGCCTCTACTAAGCCAATCAGCAGCTGTGGCAGGGTTTTAAGCAGGAGAGTTACAATATCAGATTTGTATTTGACTATGATGGAGGATGCTCTGGAGAAGTGCAAAGAGGAGATAAATTCGGTTAGGTTTTGCAAAGCATCCATTAATAGATAAAGCTTCATTACTTCCAAGACTGCCTTTTTCTGGTGATCTAGCATATAGAATGAAAATCCTGGCATTTTACATGTCAAAATGGACTAATTAAGAAGTCAAAAATCTCAATTAAAGCAGAAATATAAAACAATTACTTACATGTCATCTTTTATGTTAGTGAGTTTTAGCAATCACTTTTAAGTAGATTTTCCACATAGTATCCTAATTTCTAACTGTATATTACTTTTTGGAAACTTTAATATTTTATTTTTCTTAAGAAAGTAAAATACTTATAGAGGTCCATTCATAACTTAGGGGTTGGAGATAATATTTCTTTGAATATCTTTCACCAGGTAAAGGTTAATTTCAGCTTATCCAAATCAGATTAATTTTCTATTTGTACCTTTTCAAAGTCAACTGCAAATTGAAACAGTCATTGAATTTCAGTGATCCAAAAAAGTTTTGATTTCAGCATTTGACAAAAGGGCAAAGAAAACCTAAAATACCAACTTTGCTGGATGACATTTACATGTCAAGATTCCTTTTCTTGACTGCTGAAAAATGTTACTTTATTACAAATTTGATCACATTTGATCTTGTTTTGACTGTCTATGAATAACCTTTCTTTGCTGATGCCAGTAAAATCACAAATTAACTTCTGTGTATCACCTCCTAGAATTATTAATGAATACCAAAGCAAGTCACATTATCACCATTACGGATTTCAAGGAAAAAACAAAGTTTTAATGACTGCCTTTCATTTCATTTGCTTGTGCCTTCAGAGAAAGAGAGATTTAAATGCCAGACCATCATCCACATGGAAGAGTTTTAAGTTGGCAGTACCTTTACCTGAAGCAGGAAGGAAAATGGAAAACAGACTGTGAACTATTCTCTGTCTATCTCAAATCTTGCTGACCACTCGGCCACCTCATTCATTCTTGCCCAATGTTACTTTTTGCCTTTGGGTTCTTCCACCATTTCTGCTTCTTTGTTATATAATTTCTCTATGCCTGGAAGAGTTTGCTGCTCTTTTACTCCTTCAAATACCTTCTCAAAACTAACCTTTGGCAAAAAAAAAAAAAAAAAAAACTATTCTGCCAGTCCAAATACATTTTGTTTCATGGCTTGTGTAATTCCCTTTAAGCTATATTCTTCTTTTCCTTATGTTTGGTCCACCTGTGGAAATGATGGGGACAGTGTTGACATTCTATAATGTGTCAGGTCACCATCTGCCTTTGTTATTTTGAATTTATTGAAATTTTCACAAGGTGTATCCCAGGACATCAAAATAACAGTGATGATGCCAGCTGGTTGGCAAGCATGAGTCCATGAGGCAGACTTGCTGTTAATGGGTAGAGAGGTTGCTGACTTTGTTCTTTGCTTTGCTTATTTGCTTTTAATGGAGATAATCAATGTTCTGAAATCATGAATAATCAAACTCAAACGTTATTTCAATGTTCACTCCATTTATTTATTCATTCATGTATTCATTCAACAAGAATTTATTCAGTATCTTTTATATACTTAGTACTGGGCTAGACCCTGGAGATAAGATGAGGCCCATGACCTACTAGAATTTAAGGGGGAGTGGGGTGTTAGCAAATGATCTTAATTAAACAATCTCACTGTTAAATGTAAAATTACAAGTTGAGGGAAGTACTTGGAAAGAAAGGAACACTATGGTTAAGCCTAGGTAACAGAGAAACTTACCTAGACTGGTGGGGAGGTAAGTAGGGGACAGTTAGAGAAGAATATTTTTCTCCAGAAATGACAGATGAGATCTGAGGAAAAGAGGAGGGAACTGACAGGCAGAAGTATGCTCTAGACAGAGCAAACAGCACGTGCAAATGTCGTGTGGCAGGGTATACACCTCTTTCAAGGAACTAAAGAAGGTCAATGCCAACACGACTGAAGTGCGTCAAGTAAGAGGGACAACGGTGTGAGATAATGTCTAGACAGAAGGGTAAAACTATAAGGCCTTGTGGGTTTTGTCTTCATCCCACAGGGCCTTATAGCTTTATCCCTCTGTCTAGAGATTATCTCACACCACTGTGCCTCTTACTTGATGCACTTCAGTTGTGTGGGCATTGATCTTTTAGTTCCTTGAAAGAGGAATACACCCTGCCACAAGACCTTTGCACATGCAGTTCCTTCTATCTAGAGCTTACTTTTTCTCAGATCTCACCTTTGTCATGGAGATTGGAGGTGTCCTGAATGCTAACACATGGTATAATTAATTTAGAAGAAGAATGTTGCTTCTGTTCAGGCCTGAAATCTTTCAAAATTAGACTATGATGTTAGCAACCAATCACCCATGTCAGTTCTTGTGTTAAATTTCCCTATTTTGGAAACAATAACTACTGACTCCCCACATAAAAAAAGCTCTTGAGTTTCTTGAGATCAGAATGTTTAGGAACACAGAGAGAATCTTGTTTTTCAATCATAGTCACAATAAATATTTACACACTAAACAGCATCTCACAGATCTTACAAAGCATTAGGATAAGTGGTTTCTTTGGGTGTCTTTTTGTTTTTTGATTCTCAGTGCATTTTAGCTTAACTGATGAAATACATTTACTGGTGAGTACTGAAATAGGCAAACACCTCTAAGTGCCAAAAGGCAAAAATGCAGCTTTTCATGTGCCCCGTATTAATAGAGATCTTCTGACTTTTGAAGGCTTACCCACTGCGATCAAAGACCCAGGCAGTCTTTTAAACATCCAGTCGACACTAGTGCATCCGCTCAGTCATGCAGTTCTAGTGCACAAAAGGGTGAGGCTGATTCTACCTGCATTTCAATATTCAAAATAATCCCAGTAGTTAAAAGTCTACAGGAGCAAAGATACTTAGGACAATAAACAAATACATTTTATTAACAAATAGAAAAAAATCAAATCCTTGTCTAACCTGCCAAGACCCAAGTTCAGAAAGCTGGATTTTCACTCTCAGAGTGGGCAGCATAATTAACACCTACAACTGCTACAGACACATACTCCCTGTAGTGTTTCAATCTTACTATTACAGTTACAGTTTTTTAAAAATATAATACAATACTAAATTATAAACTCATGCCCTGCTCAACTGTCAGACAGGATCCCAGTTTACTTTTACAAGACAATGCTGAATATTTACAGAAGTATACATATTCAAAGGATAATAATCTTAACAAGAAAAGCTATTACAGATTCTCTAAAAATGAGGAGCAACATTAGCAAACAAGGCAATTACAGTCACATCAAAGACAGATAACAAACTCATTGTAGATAGCAAACTCATTGTTTTACCAAGAACGGAGTACCTGTCCTACGCTTTTGCTTGGTTGTTAGAACAGACTTAAAACAAGCACCTAGAGAAAAATCTTTGTTGGTTTGAATCTTAAAGATTTAAAAAATACAATTATGAGATAACATTGAAGTCTCGTCAAGTATAAAATACCCAGAAGTAACTTTTCAGAGATCTTTCAGAAATCTGTGGTAGACAGAATTCTAAGATGGCCCCCAACATTCCCACCCCTTGAAGTACAAACTCTGTATAATATCCTCCCCTTCAGTGTGGGAGGGACTATGAATATGATGGCATAGTCATTCCCTAGATTAGCTTACGTCATATGGCAAAGAGGATAATTTCTCCCATGATTAAGTTACTGTATATAAGACTCCATCCTGGTAGACTAAAGAGATAGATTCTCTTCTAGCATCAAAGAAAGCTGTCATATTGTGGAGAGAGCTTTGTGGCAAATAGTGGGGAGCCTCTTGGAGCTGAGAACAGCCCCTGACTTACAGCTAGGAAAAATGCGGGCACCTCAATCCTACAACTATAAGGAACTAAATTCTGTCAACAGCCAGTGAGCCTGGAAGAAGACCAAAAGCATCAGATGAGATCACTACTCAGGCCAATACCCTGATTTCAGCTGGGTGATACCTTGAGCAGGGAACTTAGCCAACCTGTACCCAGACTCCTGACCCATAGAAATTGTTAGATCAAAATAAATAAATAAAAACAACCTTATCCTTGGCAAGGAAAAATATGGTTGGATATTTGGGTCTAAATTTCTCAAATTTTCATTTTACTCTAAGGGCTCAGTAAGACTAATTTCTTCATAGCCTTAATATAAATAGGTAGAAGTTGCCTGATAATACAAATAATAGAGAATAATACTATAAATAAAGCACGTGTAGTACACAGTAAGACACCTATAATAGCTATGATGCTTTTAATTTGGGAGACTAGTATGTTGATGTCACTAACGAAGTTTAAGAAATACAGAAGCTCTGACGTGTATTCCGGATATTTATAGACTTTTGTGTGTGTGTGTGGCATAGAAGGGGTTAGTCCATATCCACTCTCACTCAATCACACACTCTTTAGTAAGCTCCTACTGCAGTCCTTGTCATTACCAATAACTGCTCCATCCCTATTCTTCATAAATTCATTTTCAAATGCATGCCTGTAGTACCATAGCTCTAACAATCCTTGGAGACACTACAGTTTTCTATAATCAATTTATACTTTCACTGCCACCTGCTACTCCCAAGTTTTCTCCTTACCCAGCTGACATTCTCTGGTCATTATTATAATCCTTCCTTTGTGTACACCTAAAACTCTTGCTCTATTCTTTCTTCACTTTAATTACCTGGAAAACCAGGAAAAAATATTGTGAAATTGTACAGATTAGTACTCAATACAAGCAAACCATCTCCCCGTGTCCCTATATAGTTATTTCTCCCATTTTCAACTCAGCTTCAAACTTCCACTGGAGACTGTTCCTTCAGTTGCTGAGCATGAACTCACCTCTTCACAGAGAACCCACAAGATATCAGACGAGAAATATTTCAGTTTTCTGACACAAACCAAAAATTTCACAGCATCTGTAGTACCTTTACTTTTATCTTTGGTGGCACAGTAGTTAATAGTTTGGCTGCTAACCAAAAGGTTGGCAGTTGGAATCCACCAGCTATTACTTGGAAACCCCAAGAGGCAGTTCTACTCTACCCTATAGGGCCGCTATGAGTCAGAATTGACTCCACGGCAATGGGTTCTTCTAGATCGGTGCTTCTTACACTGTGATCCCAGAAGAGTAACATTAGCATCCCCTGGGAACCTATTAGACATGCAAATTCTTGGGCCACACCTCAGACCTCCTGAATCAGAACTCTGGAGTAGAGCTCAGAAGTCTGTTTTAACCAGCTCTCCAGATGATTCTGAGACACAGTCAAGTTTGATAAGGTTGATGTTCCTATTTAATACTAGGCTTTAAAGCATCTGAAGTTTATACAGTTTGGCAGCCCTCTTCAATAAAAATGAATGCAAAATTAGTTACAGGATCTTGAAAAGGGTCATGAAAGTGAGGATCCTGAAGCTAAAGCTTCATGAGTTTCAGAGTAAACTTGTTTAGGCTTTTCTTTGCTTTGGTTTCTTATTCATATCTAATTCCAAAACTCTTGAAACAGCACCCCCCCACTACCCTTTCTCCTTCCTCTTCAATGTCTCCCTCTCTATGAATTCTTCCATAACAACACTCAAACAGTCATGTATTTCCCTCTTAAAATATACAAAAGATAAGCCACTCTTTGCAAAGAATGAGAATTCCAGGACACTTAATTGTGCTCATGCAGAAACTGTACACAGACCAACAGACAAGTCGTTCAAAGAGAACAAGGGGATATTGCATGGTTTAAAATCAGGAAAGGTATGTGTCAGGGTTGTATTCTTTTACCATACTTATTCAATCCATATGCTGAGCAAAGAATTTGAGAATTTGGACAATGTGAAGAGGAACGTGGCATCAGGATTGGAGAAAGACTCATTAACTACCTGCGATACGCAGCTAACACAATCTTGCTTGCTGAAAGTGAAGAGGACTTGAAGCACATATTGATGAAGATCAAAGACTACAGCCTTCAGTATGGATTATACCTCAACATAAAGAAAACAAAAATCCTCACAACTAGACCAATAAGCAACCTCATGATAAATGGAGAAAAAATTGAAGTTGTCAAGGATTTCACTTTACTTGGATCAACAATCAACGCCCATGGAAGTAGTTGTCAAAAAATCAAACCACGTAGTGCACTGGCCAAATCTGCTGCAAAAGATCTCTTTAAAGTGTTGAAAAGCAAATATGTCACCTTACGGACTAAAGTGTGCCTGATCCAAGCCATGGTATTCTCAATCACCTCATATGCATGCGTAACCTGGACACTGAATAAGGAAGATGGAAGAAGAATTGATGCCTTTGAATTATGGTGTTGGTGAAGATATTGAATATATCGTGGACTGTCAGAATAACGAACAAATCTGTCCTGGAAGAAGTACAACCACAACGCTCTTTAGAAGCGATGATGGTGAGACTTAGTCACACGTACTTTGGAAATGTTATCAGGAGGGACCAGTCCCTGCAGAAGGACATCATGCTTGGTAAGGCAGAGTGTCAGTGAAAAAGAGGAAGACCCTCAATGAGATGAACTGACACAGTGGCTACAACAATGGGCTCAAGCATAGCAACGATTGTGAGGATGGCGCAGGACTGGATAGTGTTTTGTCCTGTTGTACATAAGGTTGCTATGAGTCGGAACTGAGTCAATGGCACCTAACAACAACAAATATATATATATATCTTCCATGATATGAAGTACATCTTTTTTAGAGGTTCTGTAAATAAATAAGTAAATAAAGCAACTGGTTTTTGGAATTCCTGGGTGGTGCAATCAGCCATTGAAATAAGCAATTCAAAACCCTGTGGTGCACAGTTCGACTCTTGACAGCATGGGGTCACCATGAGTCAGAATCAACTTGATGGCAATTGGTACAGCACTTTATGGACTTAGAATTGAGTTTTAAAAGAAGATTAAAACTCACAGCCAAACTAACAGCCATATCAGCAACAAAATATGTTGAAGACCTGTAGTTGTTTAATTCAATAAAAACTTTGTAAAAAGAGCAATTATTCCTTTTAAAAAATTAATTCCCACTTTCAGTGCACAGCAGCCTCTCAATAAATATTCAATAGTTTCCATTGTTTTCACTAAATTATACACGCTCATTTCAATTAGTGCTTATTCTACATCCAATTTCCCTTAATTTGAGGGAGTAATAATTAAGATAGGGCTCCATTTTACCCAGAATTTAGATAACCACAGAGTTTAAACAGACAGGTCCCCATACCCACCCCCAAATTATTCATGAATAATTTCATTTTTAGTGATGATGTTAAGGTACTATAAATTTCCAATATGTATTCTAAAATCAAGATATATTATATGTTGTAGAAATTATGATGAAATCTATTCTAATGCTTTAAATATTAAGCTATCCAAAATATTTTATTATCTACAACATATTGTTTCCTGACTCTTTTGGATAAATGGGAGGTTTAATTGTTATTTTTAAAAATGTGTACAATTATAGCTAATTCTTTCATAGGCCACTTAATTCAATAACCCTTGTCTGAGAAGAATAATCATGACTGTAAATAAAATACCACTGAGATTTTTTAAATTGTACCACTTAGAGCATACAGATCCATCAGCCAAAGATCTGGGAAAAAGAGTTTGCAGAGATGCTTTCAATAAAATTTTATCCTTAATTAAAAGAAAACTCCATGGAAGAAAATGAATATTACTTAAAATGAGAATAATATAGAATGCACCCATTCCAATAGCTTAATATAGCGCTGTGTTTATAAAACAATTACCTAAAATTCGTTTTATGGGACACTCATTCACAATGTACATCATAAACTACCATATGTTTTATGTTTGTTTTGAAGAGTATAATCAATCAACCTATTGAGTAAAATTGTAGGGTAACTGCCAATTCTACAAATCATATTCACAAAAAAAAAACTGGTACAGTAAGCCATCTCAAAGTCTCTTAAAATCATGAAATATAAGAATATATAACATATGTTGACAGTTAACTCCCTTTTGTGACATTTTCATCCAGTAAACACAGAGAGAAAGTAAACAATGCACCTTAGTCTTTACTTCATTAGCATCTTTTAAAATTAAGCAAGAAAAGAGCAAGGTAATTTTCTTTTTTCAGAGGGGTTCCAAACTGTCACCAAGATTCACAGTTTCTCAAATGCCTGGTGACACCTGTCTCTTGATTCCAAAAATCCATCCCAAAAGAATAGCCATAGGCTGTTCGAGTTGGTTCACATGTTAAAATTTTGACAGGTGTGCCCTGTGGCTGCTCACCTTGGTGCATGCTTTTAGAGCATTTGGCATGGCCCCCTCGCATGCTTTCTGGGAACGTACAACCAGGCATACTTTCTGCTACTAAACTATCCAGCAGTTTATTCAAGCACCAAGTTGCTGATTCTGGTATAAGGTCAATCTCTTCTCTATTCACCCTTTGTAGAGTGTTGATTTTACTTGGATACACAATCAACACCCATGGAAGCAGCAGTCTGGAAATCAAACAACATAGTGCATTGGACAAATCTGCTGCAAAAGACCTCTTTAAGGTGTTAAAAAGCAAAGATGTTACTTTGAGGACTAAGGTGCGCCTGATCCAAGCCATGGTATTTTCAATTGCCTCATATGCATGAGAAAGCTGGACAATGAATAAGGAAGACCGAAGAAGAACTGATGCCTTTAAATTACGGTGTTGGCAAAGAATGTTGAATATACCGTGAACTGCCAGAAAAACTAACAGATCTGCCTTGGAAGTACAGTCAGAATGTTCCTTAGAAGCGAGGATGGCAAGACTTCATCTCACATGTTTTGGACATGTGATCAGGGGGGAACAGTCCCTGGAGAAGGACATCATGCTTGGTAAAGTAGAGGGTCAGTGAAAAAGAGGAAGACCGTCAATGAGATGGACTGACACAGTGGCTACAACAATGGGCTCAAACATAGCAACTATTGTGAGGCTGGCACAGGACCGGGTCATGTTTCGTTATGCTGTACATAGGGTTGTTATGAGCTGGAACCAACTTCAGGGCACCTAACAACAACAGAGGGCAAGAAGGAAAGAGAAGGACACAGGAAAAAAAAATATTATGAACAAATAAAAGTGATACAGTTGAGTGATGGAAAATCCAATAGAAAGGTGTAAACAGATATCAACAATTTGGATTATAAAACTATAAATTAATTATTTGTTTCGGTTTGACCTGTTGGCATTTATTCACTTTTAAATATTCTGGAACTTAAGAAGCCTGACTTGTTAGTTACAGCTATACCCTTGATCTCTCAATCAAGGAGAAATCCTGTAATTGCCAGAAAAATCTCCTCTTTAGACCAATTCAGATAAAATATTGGGTAGGTTTATTTTAATCAAGGAGAAGTCTTGTCTTTATAGAAATGTAATGTCACAATTTTCAGAAGCACAGAGAAACACAATATAGACTTTAAATGTAGACTTTAGGATCAGAAAATCTATTGTTGTGTGCCATTGAGTTGATTTCAACTCATAGTGATCATATAGGACAGAGTAGAACTGCCCCATAGGGTTTCCTAGGCTGCAATCTTTATGGGAGCAGATTGCCAGATCTTTTCTCCCATGGAGTGGCTGGTGGTCAAACTGCCGACCTTCTGGTTAGTAGCACACCACTTAGCCATTGTGCCACCAGGGCTCCTTAAAAAATCTATTAATATACCAAAATTAACAGTAGTGGAAAAGAATTTATGGTCCTTTAGCATATACTAGTATATAAGAACACAATATAAAATGAAGTACAGATCCCCAAGCAGTAATTCAGTAAATCACGTTTTTCAAGCAGGGGATCAAAACCATTTACAAACTTTGAAATCAATTTAGGGGACTATAACCAGTCTTACGTTTTTGTTTTTAATTAAAATGGAATGGAATGGAATGAAACAGGATAAAAAAGAACAGAATTCATCACATATATTATGGATAAAAATTACTTTTGGCAATTTTATTTCAGTTATAGATATATGTATGAATGTCATGTGTGTTCTAGGTTATGATGTAAATTGTATTTTTTTTTACTCTATGTTATGATCAAAAAAGTGAATGCTTTTCCAACAAAATGAGTTGGGGAAATTATTAAATTGGAAAAAATTTTTTAGGCTTACTTGCTGTATATAACAAAACACATATAGAATTAGATTAGAGTTCTAAAACATAAAAATTAGTTACAATAAATTTAAATGGATATATATGTGATTTTGGAAAAGAACTTTAAACACATAAAAATCAAGGAAGAGATCACAAAGAAAAAGGTCTGAGAGTTTCAATTAACATACAAAAAAAATTCCATAGTTCAGAAAGTAATCAAAATTGAAAGGAGCATGACACACCGGGAAAAATAATTTCAAAAAAAGGATAATATCCTTACTATATAAAGAGGGCTTAGACATCAACAAGCACTGATTATATAACAAGTGAATGGTTCGTAGAAAGACATACAAATGACTAAAAAATGCTTACTTTTGCTTAATAACCAAAGAAAGTTAAAAAATTATACAACAGTGAAATATAATTCCCTTATCAAATTTTGCAGATTGTTGAAAAGGACATGAACTCTGTCTGGGGTAGTGTAAATTGGTTCCTGCTACTTTGGACCCCAATTCAGCAGATTATCAAGGGCCTTAGTATGTTCTTTCCCTTTGACCTTGTAATTCCACATTGTGGAGTCTCTCCCCGCAAAATTTTTTGAAATATGCACCATAGCTCAGCTATTCATCTTGTAATTACTTATTATGGTGCTAATTCTATGCTTTGTATGCCAAATAAGTAGAACCACCATGCAGTAGATACATGTTAATATTTGAATAACTTTTAATGGAATAGAAAAAAAAAAAACATTCTACAAGAGAAAAAATCTGAATCAAAACTTCATATGCTCCCAGAGAAAAGATGATTGGAAGTAAAATTAAAACCTTGTTAGTGGTTTTCTCTGGGTTGGCTGATTGTGGAGACTATGAGCAATTTTAATATTCTCCTGTAAGTTTCTCTGTTTGTACATATATCTTGAATAAGTATAAATTTCTTCTGTAATACTAAAAGGCAATTCAGTTCATTTTAAAACAGAACAACACTCCTGCTACCTTGTCTCATGTTGTTTTGGTATTGGTCCTCTAAGGATTATCTTAAATAGGGAGATTAGAATGGCTTCAAATTAACACATTAATTGTCCTTATCTAAATTGGTTCTTTGAAAAATGAATGCCTGAAGGCGTTACAAACTGTTCCATTAAGTACAATTTAGCATTCCTCAGTAATTTTCTCTTTTGTCTTACAGTTTGTTTTTTAAACATAAACATTGGATATAGCATTCACCTCAGTATTTTATTATCCATCTCACATGTTAAGAACCAGAGCCTCTTGAAAGAGTTAACACAGAGCTGCTAATACAATAGCTCCTATTAAATATTAATTAATGAGGTAATACTGTAAGAGATAACAAAGCTTGCTAAGCAAATGTAAACATCATTTCTTCTATGTTAGGGTAAGGCAACTGGATGACCTTTTATTCTATACAAATACGGTGGACACTGCAATGCCCCACTTAAACATTCCTTCAGGGAAGGACTTGCCTCCGCAGGGACTGCTTGAGTGGCCTCTCTCGAGGTCACTTTCCTTCCTGGGGGAGGCCTACTTCCACTGACCAACTGGAGGGAGTATGAAAGTCTCATCAACCTTCGGCCTGACTAGGGAGGACACTGAAAGACCATTTTATGTCCAGATTATCTTGTAGGCTTGGGCGTGAATTGCAACTTGACTTTTCCTCTGTCCAGTCCTCTTTCCTTCCCCTCCATTCCAAAAGTGTTACTAAGGCATACCTTAGTAAATGTCCTACATGCTAAACTCCATCCAGAATCAGAAACCAATCTGTGATAATGAATTACTACTCTGGGGACAAGTGGGCTCCTGGATATATTTAGGACTTTATTATTTCATGTTATCATTGTTGTTAGGTGCTGTCAAGTCATTTCGACTCATAGTCAAACCATGTAAAAGAGTAGAAATGCCCTATAAGGTTTTCTTGGGAGCAGATTACCAGGTCTTTTTCCCAAGGATCTGCTGGTTGGGTTCAAACCACCAACCTTTAGGTTAACAGCCAAGTGCTTAACCGTTGTGTCATCAGGGCTCCTTATTTATTATGCCATAAAAATTAAAAAATAAAAAGTATTGAACTGGAGCTATAGATACATTTATGGGAAGGTATCTAAAACCAAACTTGTCTTAAAATATGATAGAATGTTTTTAGTTACTCATTAGCGGTTATCAGCTTCTAAGTGTGTTATAAAACACCATAGTCTGTATTTGTGAGAATCTGCAATATTTTGGTAATATTTAGTGAAATAATGTTTTAAAAACCACCTTTGTCAGTCTCAAGCTCTGGAGCAGTTTTAATAAAGTGACTGACATACTGAATGTGCCTTTCCTTGACTGCAGGCAAGTAGTTGACTCTGACCTCTGCCCTCACCTCCTCTCTTCCAGGTGTGGCAAACAGTAATCATGTAAGTTTAGCAAACTGACCCTTGATTTTGACATGTTTTACTATGCTTCAGATGATGCTGAATCCGAAAGCCGCTCTTAAAAGCTGTTAACCCAGTTTGCTGGTCTTTGAATGGAAGCTCTTTGCTGCCCTCTGTAGGTAACTAGAGATGAAAATGGAAAAAGTCCTTGATTTGTAAACGTTTACTTTCTCAGAGTTATGACATTTTAGTTTTGTAAACATAATAGAATAATATACTAAATAGAGGATATTTAAACTAGAGAAAAATTAATAATCTTTCCTTCCTATAATCAATTTTGTACTACATCATTTCATTTTTGCATTTGCCTTTGAATAATTATTGCCCAAAATTACAACTATACTTTTTAAAACATTATGTTAAGGCAAAATAAAAATATAACATACATATATATGCATTAAATTTTTCATCTTTGTTCTAACTTTTAATCATCATACATACTACCCACATTTAAAAATTCATCCCAGATATATTAGTAACTGTCCTCTGATTTAAAAAACAAAACAAAACAAAAAAACAGAAGCTTGTTGTTGTTAGGTGCTATCAACTCAGTTCTGACTCATAGCGAGCCTATGTACAACAGAACAAAACACTGCCTGGTATTGCGCCATCCTCACAATCATTATGTTTGAGCCCACTGTTGCAGCCACTGTGTTATCCCATCTCTTTGAGGGTCTTCCTCTTTTTTGCTGACCCTCTACTTTACCAAACATGATGTCCTTCCCCAGGGATTAGTCCCTCCTGATCACATATCCAAAGTACCTGTGACAAAGCTCACCATCCTTGCTTCTAGGGAGCATCCTGGCTGTGCTTCTTCCAAGACAGATTGTTCATTCTTCTAGCAGTCCATGGTATATTCAATATTCTTCATTAACCCCTAATTCAAAGGCATCAATTCTTCTTGACGATGAATTCAACACCACTCATCTTCAATTTGTAATTCCCAGGATAGTAGATCACATGATTGTCCAGTTCAGAATGGCCAATATCAGTGTATTTCAGCTCACTAATGATAGGATATCAATCTTTATGCAGTCCATTTCATTTCTGACAACTTCAAATTTTCCTACCTAGATGCATACTTTGTACATTCCATGTCCTGATTATTAATGGATGTTTTCAGCTGTTTTTTCTCATGCTACATCGGCAAATGAAGGTCCCGAAAGCTTGACTCCATCCATGTCATTAAGGTCGACTCTACTTTGAGGAGGCAGCTCTTCCCCAGTCATATTTTCAGTGCCTTCCAACATGAGGGACTCATCTTCTGGCACAATATCAGACAATGTTTTGCTGCAATTCATAAGGTTTTCACTGGCCAGTTTTTTCAGAAGTAGACTACTAGGTCCTTCTTCCTAATCTGTCTTAGTCTGGAAGCTCCACTGAAACCTATCCACCATGGGTCACCCTGCTGGTATTTGAAATACCGGTGGCATAGCTTGCAGCATCACAGTAACATGCAAGCCACCACAGTAGGACAAACTGACAGACGAGGGAAGATGTCATCTGATTAAAAAAAAAAAACCTACAGGATCTGTTTTCACATAATAGTGTCCCTTGCTTTTTGTATGATGCTTATGGTTGTTTCCTTCTTTGGCAGAGGGAGGTGCTATCACTATTTCAATTTAACTTAAAATTATTTTCCTGAGCATTTTGTACGTACTCAGCAGAGGACTAGGTGCTATGTAGAAGATATCAAAGTGATGATAATAATGACAGTTAACATCTGAGTGCTTTTCATGTGCAAGACAGTGTAGCACATACTTTACATATGCTAACATATAATCTTTACAAGTATTACAAAGTCTCTGATTTAACAGAGCTTGCAGTTTTGCTGAGAATAGCATTTCCTGAAGTTCCATCATCATTTCCCTGTAACCAGTTATAGTTCATCTCCTCAAAATATGTGTTGAATTCCTGGTCCCTGTACCTGTAGATGTGATCCTGTTTGGAAATAGGGTCTTTCCTTAGTTACATTAATGAGGCCATACTTGTGTAGGGTGGACCTAAACCTAATCACTTCTGAGTTATTAAAAGACCAGCATAGACAGAGACATACACACAAGGAGAAGACAGATGCCAAGCAACACCAAGGAACTCCAGGATTATCGACAAGGAAGGACGTCCTCCTACAGCCATGCCCTGAATTCGGAATTTTAGCCTCCTGAACTGTGAGAAAATAGATTTCTGTTCTTTAAAGTCACTCACTTGTGGTATTTCTGTTAAGGCAGCACTAGGTAACACAGACAACCACAAACTGCCTCTCTTAAGATACATGAGAAAGGTAAGTTAACTTCTTAATGCCTGTCATTTCACAGTATGTGGTTTTACTGCTGTGCAGGTTATCCATTCTTTAAGCCCATCAATGACATCTTTTAAGCAGTGTGCTTAAGAAGACTTCCCAAGAGATAATCAACGGCCAATGTAGCTTCTCTCATTAAATGCTCTAAATATGGTCCAGCCTTCTAATCACTCTTAAAATTAATGGGTATACTCTTACAAAAATATGATTCTAGAAGTTCTACAACTCTATTGGCCTTCGTTGCTTCCACTAAATCTCTCTGGTTATTATACTCCTTTTATCTCTGTTAGTTACAAGAAAACTTAACTTGGCTTCATCGTAATGGGGTGAAATGTACTTAGATTACTGCACGTAATAATATGATTCCTTTATGGAATTAGGCTCTAGAAAGAGGTGGGTATGACAGGAGGAAAAGTCACATAGGTACAATGGATAGTCGAATAACTGTGTCCAGATGAAAGGTTGGAAAGGGCCATAATCTAATGACAAAAACTTTACTGGCCTGGAGGGTAAAGAAAGAAAGAGAGGTTCTTCAGAGTAGTTCAGCATAGCTGGGCTCCTAACACTACTCTGAACCTCAAATCTAGAGATAAGTAATCTGAGAGGACATTATCATCTTTTCCTTTTTTGGGGTAGAGAGTTTTAGAAAATGATACTTTGGGGAAATGGTTAAATTGTGAAAAGTAGGTCTGATACTTTCAGATAAAGAAAGATCCAAAGGAAAAACAATCCAAAATCCAACAGTTTCTTCCTAAGGAATGGGATACACATCCCCAATGAAGTGGAATGACCCTGATAAAGGATTCTTATTTAAACAAAATAAATAAATAAAACCCTTTTTATTGTGGTAAATCTCAAATACTTTCACAAGAAGAAAGAATAGTGTAATAAACCACCATGCATCCATCATCCATTTTAATAATTGTCAACTCATTGCCAATACTGTTTCATATATACTGCCATTCCATTCTACCTTCCTTTATATTTGGAGCATGTAAAAGGTGGCTACCCTGTGGGATCGTTACAGTTGTGTGTTAACTTGGCTGGGCCATGATTCTCAGTGGTTTGGCAGTTATGATGTATTTTGGCAGTCATATGATGATGTGATCACTTCACAATGAGATTTGATTAATGTGATCACCTCCATGATGGGATCTGCTGAGAGTAGCCCATAAGTTAAAAGGGAGTTTCCTTGGGCGTGTGGCCTGCATCAAAAATAAGTGGACACTCTGGCAAGTCTCCTGGGCTTCTACTTGCTCTGGATCCTGCAGCTGGCTCCTGTTCGTCTGATCTCCAGTTCTTGGGATTTGAGCTAGCAGCTTACCTGCTTATCTTGGGATCTGATGGTCTTCGCAGCTTGTGACGAAGAGCCCTGCTGTCTGACCTGCTGATCGTGGGATAACCAGCCCCTGTGGCTACGTGAATCAGGAGAAGCTTCCAGTATGACCCATGGATTTTCGGTTTTCCAGCCTCTACAACCTCATGAGCCATTTCCTTGATATAAATCTCTCTCTATAGATATTTATATGCTTTACTGGTTTTTCTTGTCTAGAGAACCCAGCCTAAAACACTACATTACAGTCATCTCTATAGCCAACACCATGTCTATTACATAGCAAATATTCCATAGTGTTTGCTAAATAAATCAATAAATCAATGGATGAATCACTCCATTTAGTCAATTCATTCCACTTGCCAGAAAATGAATCTGCCTTTAGCAAAGTATGAATTTTGATGAATGTGATAATAGGCAAATATATGCAAAGAACAACATCTGATTGAAATCTGACCAAGGACAGGCATTTTGAAGATAACTCAGGCTACCATTACGGGTTCTTCTTAAACGAGAAAGAGAAATCTGCTGATTGAAACCTTTGTAAGCCATTTGGGAATAAGAAATTCTGCTTGAAGGTCAACAGTGATGGAATTAAAATGAGCAGGCATAAGTTCACAGCCACAAATTGCTGCTGAGGCATCAGATTGTACCTCAATACAGTGCCTCCCTTCTAACTTAAAGTATGCCTTTTTGTATGTGTTAGGTCCAAACTGATGCAGTTTTACCTCTTTCTCATGGTGAATTTTCTCATGTCTTAAAAGCCAATGCTAATAAGAAGTGTACACACACACACACATACACACACATACACAAAACATGCATGCATGGACATAGAAAGTCAAAAATAAACACAAAATTATATCATTTTTGCCATTTACTTCCCAAATAACTCAGAGGCCACTCTAAGTTTCATTTGGGACCATATGGATAATCCTTCAATATAGCTGTGTGAAATATATGAACATATGATACTAGAATCTCTAAAATGTCAACTGAAATGTGATCTAGTAAATCATTTAGATAATTTAGTTTATACCACACTAATTGCCTATATATTTTGAAATACGATGCTCTTAAGAACACTATTGCCATTATTAAAAGGCTTGAGACTATATTTGCTTTGGGGAAGCAGTAATTTCTCCCAAGACAAATGCTAATATTTGGAAGTGATATAATTAGAATGGAACTTAAGTATTATGAGGAAAATCTAAGTCTCAACTTATCGGAAATTGGCAGCATAAATGAGAGTGAGATATGGGCCATCACTGAAGAAGCTATTATAAAAGAGCTGATTTGATCTGCCCTCTTTGATTTTTCAACATAATGAATAAAACATGGTAGTATTTTAAAATTTACATAATGTAGCTATAAAAGTTTAATATAGACATCAGTATTATATTAACTCTAATAAAATAATTATATTTAATTTTCTGATTCTCCTTAAGTAAAGCAAAATGTATAGAACTTATTTTACATTCCTCCAAAAAGTAGCATGTTGATGGTAATTTCTATTTCTAGATGGAACGATCTGTAGTGGAGACATTAATAAATCAGAACAATCTGTACAAGGAAAAACGCAACTGAATTTAGTGTTCATTCTTAGCCTAGCCCTTACCCCTGGTCCATCTACAACTAATACTAAACAATGAATCTGCAGAAAACTGCACCACATGTTGGTGTATATAGGACTAGAAGGCAAATCCCTTGTCCTAATTCTAATGGAAAGTTTTTTTCTCTGAAATAGTTTACTGAGTGTAGATACAGTCTTTTAAATACTGATCAGTCTAGAGATCAAAACAGTCAAGAGTAGATCTGAAATATGTTTTCACTGGAGTAGAAATAGAAAACATTTCAATTTTACTAACAATTTTAAAGAATTGAAAGTTGAAACTGTATGACACTAAATTTATGAAAAATAAGAAATTGTGCAAATATATTTGCATGGTTATGTTTCATGGACATACACACATATCTAGTGATTTTATTCATTCCTAAAAAGGATTCTTTGGAATCCTTTGGCCACTGTGCCATGAAAGAGAATTATGGATTGAGATTCAGAAGAACTAAATTTTTTTAAAACAAGAAAAGTATGCATTAGATTTGTATGGTTGTATTTCATGGATATACACTCTCAGGAACACTGTTTTTTTTCCTTTTTAGAAGGAGCTTCCAATAGAAAGATTGGGGACTGCCACTGTGCAATGAAAGAGAATTCTGGATTGATTCACAGGACATCAGTTGTCCCAGGTCTACCTGTAAATCAATTTGTGGAATTAACTTAATTCTGATTCCTGATTTGTTAAATGATGAGGTTATAATAAACAATCTCTGAGTTCCCTTTCAGAACCAAAAAGTGCCAATATTCTATTTTAAACAGTCAGAATTATTACTTTTTTTGGTACAGATATTTTTAAAGTTACATAAGAAATATATTAACAGTAGATAAAGAATGAAAATTAAATATAAAGGGAAAAAAATGAAAGTGATAGATGTTCTACTATCTAGCCACAGCTACTGTTGGTATTAGGTTTCCAGACCTCCTTATTAGTATGTCTTGTTAAAACAATAGGTTCTTTAACTCGATGTTCTCCCTAACTACCTGATAAAGAATACCTTCATGTGTTATTAAGTATAAGTTTACATAATTTAAATACTTTACATGTATGAGCCAAAATATAGTTAACCAATCCCCTTTTCTGGACATTCAGACGGTTTCTAACTTTGCTATTACAGACAACACTGACTAATAACATTGTACATATATCTTGCTAACTTGGCTATTTCCTTGGTATAAATGTATAGATTTGGGATTATCAGGTCAAAGAGTTTATGTTTCACTTCAGTAATTTTAATACATTTTGGCAAACTACCATCCAGGAAGTTTATCCTGATACAGAGTTCCACAGGCTGTATATGAGAGGGCTTAGTCCCTCAAAACCCTGGGGAGCCTTATTTCCGTTCAGCCTTGCTGTTTGGATAGGCAAAAAATGGAACACTGTTATCATTTCAATGTGCATTTCTTTGATTACTTTAATAAAAGTGAGTAGGTTTCTACATGGTTTGAGCTACTATCCTTTTTTTTTGGTAAATTTTCTGTACATATTTGAGGCCATTTAAAAAATTGAGTTATTCTTCTTTTTCTTATGAGTGTTAATTATATATTAGTGATATTAGTATTTGTCATAATACTACAAATATTTTTAAAATAACCAGGGCCTTTTGGTTTGTATGTTTGCTAGTTTTATCATTCCAAAGTTTCTAATTTCTTTGAAGTCAAACATGACAATCCTCCTGTGGTTACTGCCTTTAGTACCAAGCTCTATGATTACATAAATATTAACACATTATATGGTGAAATTTTTTTCTCCTATTTTTTTACAATTCTTACTCTATCTAGAATAATTTTGATGTATGTGGCAGTTAGTTTGTTCCTTAATAGTTATTAAGTAAATCAATATTGTTTTTAAAAAGGAAGATACATCTTTTCTCTATTTATTGAAAACACCAACTTTATCATATGCTATATTTATACCCATGTGCAGGGATATTTCTGCACTTTTAAATTTTGCCCCACTGTATTCTCTGTCAATTTCTGTACCAGTACTATGTTGTTTTGATTATTGTGGAATTATAATGTATTTTAATTCTGAGTATGGCAATTCCTTCTTATTTTTCTTTTTCACATTATCCTGACAAATCTTACACTTCTATTCTTTCATACAGACTTCAAATTCATTTGGTTACTTTCCCAGACAAATTTCAGTTGAGTTTTGATTGCGTGTGTAATGTATAGAATAATTTGAAAGAGGAATCAAGGATGCTTCTCAGGTTTCTGGGTAAGCAAATAGAGTAGGAATAGCAAGCAAATAGATAGGGAAACTGGAGGAGAAATCGAACCTTAAATATCAAACCATCCTTGCATGTATGAAATAAATTCTGCTTCATCATGATACTTACTACATTGCTTGATTCTCAGAATTATTCTTAAGATGGGTTTATAATACAAACTTTCTGTACCCAGGCATTACCCATGAAAGGTAGGTTACGAGATGAGCTCCTAGAAGCCTCCTTTTATGAGGACCTTGGTGGTATAAATCTGAGAAAATTACTTGTACTCTGGGGACTTTATAGTCAAACCTCCCATTCAGGACGGGAGGTTGTTAAAAAGGCAACTCCCTAAGCATCTGCCCACCAAGAGCTTCTGATTCAGTTGGTAGAATGTAGGTGTTGCACTTTTCATTCCTTGATAATTCTTTGAGAAACACTTCAATTCAGAGGAAATATATCCATCTTAACTACTAATGCTAGATTACCTTTACAAGAGTTCTGCATTGACAGAAATCATTCCAGTTTTTAGAAATCATTATTTTCTGCATAATAAGACCCAAACTTCTTAGTTCAAACTGCTAATGTTACATAATAAAGCCCGAATTGCATTCATGATTCTTCTAAACAAAGTCGCAACCTAGCTTTCCAAACCTCTATCTGGTTATGCTTCATGTGCTCTAAACCCTTACTACTCAAATGTGTGGTCCATGGATTAGCAGCATAAACATCACCTGGAAGCTTGTCAGAACTGTAGAAACCCAGGTCCCACCTCAGACCAAATGAATCAGAATTTGCACTTTAACAAATTCCCCGGTGATTCGTATGCATATTAAAATTTGAGAAATGCTACTCTAAAAGACAATCAAACTGTTTCTCATCTATTACACTTGTTTTCTTGTTAGTTCCTGTGACTTTGCATATTCTGTTTCACTCACCTGGAATTCCATTCCTTCTGTCTCAAAATGTCCAAATTGTGTCTATTAAGGTTTTAATTAAATATGTTGGGGGTTTTACTGGCCATTATAAATATTTTTCCATTATATTTTAACTTGTTAACTTTAATATACAAAATATATTTAATTATAATTAATTATATATATTTAATTATAAATACATACTTAATACATAAGATTCAAGTTTTTTTTTTAAATCCAAGTGAATTTTTTAAGGTTTATTTGATCTTTTTTCAGATGTGTTATATGAGTTTATTTAGAATGTGCTGAAAATGCCCGCCATCTTTTTTTATCATGGTGAAAATATACATACCAAAACATTCACCAATACAACTTTCACATTCACAATTCAATCACATTAATTACATTTTTCATGTCATGCTATCATTATTGCTGTCCTTTTCCAAAATATCCTATCATCATTAACATAAACTAAATGCTTCCAGTTTTAGTTTGCTACTGCTACAATAACAGAAATACCACAAGTGGGTGGCTTTATGAACAGAAATTTATTTTCTCACAGTTTAGGAGGCTAGAAGTCCAGCTCTATGGGAAGGTTCTCTCTGTTTGCTCTGGAGGAAATCCTTCCCTCCCTTCTCTAGTGTTCTTGGCATTCCTTGGTTTGGTGGTATGATCAATTACTTTCGTGTGTGGCCTATCTAGCCATGGTCTTGTAACTCCCACCCAGGTGATTGGATGCAACTGTGTGATAGGGTAATTGTGGCCCAGCAAGGGGATTGGTCAGTTTTGCCTTAAAAGAGAGCCAATTCCAGAGCAGAGAGGAGAAGCTCATAGCTACCAAAGGAGGAGAGACCAGCAGGAGAGAACTGGCAGCAGGAGATGGTGTGGTGGGCTTCTCGGTCCACAGAGAGAGCAGGCTGAGTGCACTGGGGCAGAGACCAGCACCCAGGGAGAGGCATGCCTGTGATCATGGTTGGGAAGAGGCTATCCTGGTGGAGAACTGTATCTTGAGTGTTCCTGAGACTGAACTGTAACCTGTTACTTCCCCAGTAAACCCTATAATCATAAGTGTGGTCTGTGAGTTCTGTGTGGCCATTTCAATGAATACTCGAACCTAGCAGAGAAGTAGAGAGTGCTGTGGTAGGGATAGTTGGTGTCAGAACTGGTAAATATGGGGGAAAGAGAAGGCATGTCTGACCTCCACCTCATGGGAATCAGCCTGGGGCTGTTGATCTTGATTCTCTTCTTTCCCCTTGTGAAGTCAGAGGAAATCAGACACCACCCCCACGTTGTTTTTATACTTGGAGATCACCTCATGGCATCAATCTTTCTCCATTTGTGCTTCCTTGCTTCTATGCCTGATCTACTAATTCTATATCTCAAAAGTGATTAGCTTTAAGATACACCCTACACTGATATGGCCTCAATAACCAACAGTGAAAACCCTAGTCCCAAATGGGATTACATCCACAGGTTATAGGGTTTAGAATATATAAAACATATTTTGGGGGGACACAATTCAATCCATAACACCCTACCAAACTAAAAACTTCCTCTTCCCCTCTCCTTCCTACCCCAGGTAACCACTAATAATCTTTGGTTTCTATATATGTGTTTATTTCATGTAAGTGAGATCACACAGTTGTCAGAATGGCGACGGTAGCCAACTACACAACTCTTACAGAGAAGTGGGGCCAAGGAGGGTCACTCCGAAGAGTCGACCCTGGATTCAGTCCCAGGAGTTTATTTATAGTCAATACAGCAAGTAGTGAATCAAATCACAGAACAATGGGCTTTGGGTGAATAACAATAAGTTTCGAGCAAGGGAGAATGGACTTCAGGTAAACAAGCCAATCAGTAACGGGACAATAGGTTTTGGAAAAACAAGTCGTGACAAGTCTCAACATGTTGCTGACAAGTCTCAACATGCTGTGTGCAGCATATGGGCCTTTGAGGGGCTGAAGTTGTCACTGGTGTAGCCATATTTCAATGGCACATATCCCCACACATAGTATTTGTTCTTTCGTGACTGACTCATTTCACTCAGCATGTTGTTTTCAAGGTTCATCAATGTTATGGCATGCATCAGAACTTCACTTCTCTTTATGACTATGTAATATTCCATTGTATGCATATACTGCAATGAACACTGGTGTACAGGTTTCTGTTTGCATCCCTGCCTTTACTTCTTCTAGGTATAAAATCTAGGATTGGTATTGTGTTTATTTTTAATCTAATGAATTATATCATTCATCTAATGGATTTTACTTGATTGCAATGAGTTTTCCAGATACATTATCATATAATTTGCATATAAAGAAAGCATCCCGTCTTCTAAACTCCCTTGCATGTGCTTTTCTTACTGTATTTTCCACTATCTACCTTATGAGACAGTCATTTCTACAGATGTCTTATCTCTACCTCCAGGTGCTTTTTAAGAAGATTCCTATCTGATTAATTTTCATAATCTCCACAAGACAGTGCCTTGCACATATACGATGCTAAATAGACAGTTCAGCAAATGAGTGAATAAACAAACAACATACACATACTGTCCAGCCATTCTAGGGTTTCCAGCTCTAATCAGTCTTTGAGGTTCTACTAAGTCAGTATCAAGGCTCCCCTAGGAAAAATGTTCCTAGAAAACCGGAATTTCACCAGAGAGCCATATGCCAAGGTAGCATGACTATATCACATATGTGTTTCCTGTGCCAGAACATTTCTTTGTGAACTATATTTCTGCCATAGACCATAAAGCAAGCAAACAATCAAACATATAAAGGCAAACTATACAGTGTAATTACAATATCCATGCTTGCCTTAAATTTTTAGTGTTGTAACAAAACTACTACTAGTGGGTGGCTTTAAAGAACAGAAATCTATTGTCTCACAGTTCTGGAGTTTAGAAGTCAAAATCAGAGCATGGTTCTAGGGGAAGGTCCTTTCTTGTCAGTAGCCACACTGTTCCTTGGCATTCCTTGTCGTGTAGATGGATCCTCACATGGTCTCTTTCCCTTATATATCTGTGTCTGCACTCCCCTTTACAAGACACCACTCAGAACGGGTTAGGTTTAGGACCCATTCTACTCAGGTATGACTTCATTAACAAAAGAAAAATCTTATTTCCAAACAGGTTTACATTCACAGACACAGGGGTTAGGACTTCAATGTATCTTTTTGAGAGGCACAATTCTATCCATAACAATACCCTTAGGTAGGTAATTTTGAAGTGGCAATTGTTAGTAACATTAATGCATAGTCTTTATCTTAGTCCACAAAATGACTCAATTATTGATCCTGAAGAACTACTTATTCTTAAGCATTACATATTACATCCACTACTATTACTTCTACCGCCTACCACAACAACTACTATTAACACCACTATGACTCATTTCCAGCAGTATTAGAAGCTGTCGCTTATTTACTGTTTGTTGTGTGCTAGCCACTAAACATTCTCTCTATAGTATCTCATTTAATTCTCAAAATAGTCCAGCAATTAGGCATTATTATCTTTACAGTGAGGTAATTAAAATTCAGAAAATTGAGTAAGTTGTCCAACATTCTGCAGCCAGTAAATGCAGGCCACAGCATTTGGGAGTTCTCCCAACTCGGTGCCATTTATCATGCTAATAATAAAGCCTATCATTCTATGGCCCTCGCAAATCTTATTTATTTCAAAGTTAAAGAAATAGACACTCTTCTCAGTTCCTCAGCTTAATGTTCTGTCCTTTCCTTTCTTCTAGAAAGGTAATAAAACTGTGTTATGCTTGCTCTCCTGCTGCCAATAGTGTGCCCATCATTTAATATAATAAATCGGACATTTAGTGTCTCATGTCTATAGTCTAAACAGTTACCAAATTTCATAATATGCACTGAAACAGAAGGAGACAAATACCGAATTCCCAAGCAGCACCACCTGATATTTTATTAAGGCTCACAATTCAGAGTCTCTGGAAAATAAACAAGTGTAAACATGGGCAGTATCAACAGCACAAAACAGATGTCTCTAAGGCTTGGTAATGAAATTTATACAGAACATTGTTTTTCCTATGAGTATTACGGTCCACATACTACTTTTTTTCTAAGTCTGAGCAGTAGTTGCAATTAAAAATAACACTCAGTAATGTCCTTGATTAATGGGCTGGGAGGATGGGTTTTACCAAAATCTGACTTTACTGATTAATTTTAACCTTTGATTAATTGCATTTGCTCTCACTTCGGTATACTTTTTACTGAGAACTATGCTGGGCATTTTTGATTTCAGGATTAGTATGCTGTGTAGGTGACAAATACTTAAACACCTCTAAAAAGGTACTATAAATATACTTATCAACATCTTTTAAAAGCGTCTTCCCCATGTCACTTCACCCACTAGAAGGCAAAGGGAAAACACCTACGAGCAGTGCAGCCCTCCTAAAGTACAAGCCAAACATTCACGATAGGACCAGGCTGGCTTCATGGTATGCCACCGGTGCTATCTCAGAGGGCCCCATCCTCAGAAAGGGCCCATACTTTGTTTAACGCTCTGCTGTTTTTGTTTTGAAATTCTTAATAATTTTTTCTTTGGACTTGGTGCTTCGTAATTGAAATCCAGAGGGACAATGGAACACAGGCATAGGCGGAGGAGATATATGCAATATGTGTGTCTGCTGCCCACTCCTTGCTACTCCGTTCACATATAGGGCTCCTGGTGCCCCACCAACACAGAACTCTAATGGAACCCCAGTGTTATGGGAGTTCAGCAAGACTCAAAATGAGTACATGGTAAGTGTGTTACGTCTGTGACAGAGTAAGCAGTGGTATTGACAGTCCTAATAGGTCACACATTCTGTTTGAACTAGAGTTTGACTCCAATTCAGAAAGAAGGCAATGAAGTTTCTAAGAAAACATGAATGCCCAAGGAGCATTATGCCATTTCTCACTTGTGTTACTTCCCTTTAGTGGTCGGTCACTTATGGTGAAAATGATATTAAAAGAAAGGAGAAGATAGGGAAACTAATAGGCCTTGTCCTTTCAATCCTTCCTTACTCATCAGCAGATGAAGGTATTGTTAGAACGTGTATGAATCAAGAAGTGAAATTAAACCAGCTGAATTAGTATTGTGCAGAGTTCCAACGTTCTAGTAAGAATGAAAGACATATGCATGTATTAACTACAGATTATGAATTGTGTAATTTCAGTGATTTTGCATAGGATTCCTATATTTGCATTTAAAATTGGCATTACACAATATAATGATGAAAGATAATTTCATCCTAACAATATAAAATTTTAACTTTTATTTAGTTAGAATGACATTAAATAGTTAAAAAAAAATCATGTGCAAACAAGAGACTGCAGAAGAAAGGAAAAAGCTTTATACTTTAGCATTTTTAATGGCCCTTTCTTCCTGCTTTTTAAACAAGGAGTTGCACATTTTTATCTTGAACCGGCACCACAGATTATGCATCTGGTCCTGGGAATGGCTGCTATAATGGAGGATTTTACTATGTGCATGTGTAGATCGTATTTTTCTCACAGAGTAATAAAATGGTTACAATTTGGAAGCTTTTCATGACAGTGGGCAGAGGCATTCTTAGGACACTTCCACTTGGCTGTTTCTGGGTATGCTGGGAGTTATCTGAGTGAGGAGAGGAAACAGGAAGAGGGCTCTGATGGGCTATCAAAAATAAGCCTCAGTCCTTAACTGATCAAGTGGAAAATCATCTTTTTTTTTCTTCAGGATCTAGTGTTCTACTTAGCATGCTTATTCTGGAAAAGGTCATTTCTTAAATGGTACTCAGGTGGTTGGAAAGTTGAAAGGAACGCCTATAAGTGAGTCATTTATTCTTTTCTCCCTGACAAGGTTAGACCTCATATGCATTTATCACCTCTTTATTACTGACAAATTGTTGAATATCAGAATGTGGGCAAACAATTTTATGGGGGATTCTGGTTTTACCATTTCATTGCAGAAATACAAGAAAAGTTTAAAAGCTATTACTATCTTTCTATCCAATTAAAGCCTTCCCAACATAAGATAAACAGGCATTTTTTTGAGGAATCTTTTTTGAAACACCTAGCATTCTACCAAGAAATGTCAATTTTGTTATTTTCTAAGTTATGGGAATGAGTTTATTAAATGGTTATTCTCACAAGCAATCATAAATGTAACAACTGGTTTAGAGCAGGGATAGTCATGACTTTTAATGTATACACTGGGTGTCTTTAAAGATGAAGAGCTAATTCCAGTAGGAATAGACCGAATTATTTATGTAGGTTGTACTGATTACTTCTGGAATCAGAATTTTTCTCTTCTGCTTCAGCAGTTAACCTCCTTTACTACATTCAATCTAGCTTAAAGGTTTTTGCACAACTTCCTCTTGGTGTCCCATACATTTTACTATGCTTTTATAATTTAAAATGTAGGCATTTTAAAGAGAAAGTTGACAAGTAGCTCTCTTCGTGTTTGGATAAATCTTTCCTGAACATCAGGAAGTGGAAAAGAACTGTGTTTCTCTTGTATCTTCAATCTGAGGACTACTTTGAGAAAGAAAAAAAAAAAAAATCCTGCACATAATGTCCAACTGTTTGCTATGGTAAAAGTTATGAAAATTAATGGAGAGAATCATATTACTTTTAATGGAACACTGGTGAGAAACATCATACTAAATTATCAATTTATGTTATTAGCAAAAATGAAGACATTATAATATTTTAACAGAGACATGTCCAAAGATCATCTAGGAGAGCCTCTTAGGCGATTAAGTAATAAGGAGTCAAATATTAGAAGGCCATTGGACCTAATGACCTCTTTTGATCCTTTCTAATCCTTTTATTTTATGACTCAATTAGCATTTTCCCAGAAAGGATAAATTAACAACTGGGACTCTGATTTACTGTCATTGTTCTCGGTGGTCATGAAAGAAGATGTGGTCACCTAGCAATCAAAAACAATGCTGCCAGATGTTCTGCATCAACTAACTACCAACACATTTCAGCAGATATCACTGACTAATGTGGTGGTAATGAAAGCATCTCTTACAAATGAAAATCAGATGTGCGTGTACCCTGACATCTGTGATGTTCATCTACTGAGCATTTAATGACGAATTAACTGCTTTTTTCACATGCTGCATACTGTTCCCTTGTCACATGCTAACAGATCATATTCCAAGGAAGCCAGAAAATGTAGGGGAAGGAAAGCATCCCAAATCCTGTAATATAAATAAAATTCTCATGGTGAAAGTGCTGGTGAAAAGTGGAATGTATTTGTATTTTGGAATTGAAAGCAATTTATGGTTTTGCCTGTTTTGAAAATGGAAAAGTGATTTGATTAGTAACTCTAACTCCAATGAGACAAGAACCACCTTTTCTGTCTCCCGTCCGTCCCCCTCCTGGCTCTGACCGCTAGAGCTAGAATGGAGTGTCTGCTGCCTTTCTATTTACAGACAACTATGAGTCAGACCCTAATCCTTCAGGGGTGCTGCACTGGGCAATGGCAATGTTTACTTTGGTTACCTTTCTTTGCACTTCTCCTGTACGAACTCATTATGTAAAAGGCATATTAAATTAAAGTCTGACCTCCTTAGAGCTCCAACCAATGTTACCAATATTTTTTAACCTCTTTTATTCATAAAGTTTAAATGCAAAATCTCATTATTTGTTATACATTTTACTTTTAAAAATGTTTTACAAAGCAATGCATGTAGATATTTAAAAAAAGAAATGTCCCTGCCCTGCATGGTCCCAATAATTAAAATATTTCTTTAATTTGTAACTCTCACCTCATATTTCTCAACAATATTCTAATTCTGCTATTTCTGTTCTTTTTTATTTCTTTTTAGCTATATGTACTGACTTTATCTTATGCAAATTTCTCTCTCTTAATATCATCCTACTTACTGCCAGTCATGCCCACTTCCCTTCTCCCTATGTTCTCAGTGTAATGGAATCATTATTTTTAGTTAATAATCAATATTTACATCATTATAACTATTGCTCAGTATACATCCAACTAGTGTGTTATTGTTATATTTCTTTTTTCATAAATCTATTTTCCTTTTTTTTTAATTTGCAGAATTTTCTGTAATTCAATTCTTATTTCTTTCCTAGAGCTCCATCAGATGCCATGTTCCTATCCAAAGTTTGTTTTTTACACCTCAAATCATATCATTTCCGACAGACTAATTTCCTTCTTTTACCTGGAGCCTTTCGTCCCTCTTCCTGCTCCAGCATGGACTTGTCACCCTCTAGGCTGGCCATCCTGCTGCCTCCTTGGACTTCATTTTGCTGCTTACCAGTCAAGTGATTTTGACTGACTCACCAATTAAATGAGTTTGGTGTTAATGTCAGATCTGCCTATGCCTGAAATAAGGAATCAGTGAAATGAGACTGTAAAGACTGTAGGCTTAAGAAAGTGGGCCAAAGTAATTTCATCTAAAAAGACAGAAGCTGTTTAATCATTCAATCACCACTAAGTACAGAACCTCATGTCCTGCTCATAGGAAAATAAGTCAACGTTTGCACCAAGTCTAATTCTGCCCAGAAATGCAAGTTTCCTGAGTCAACTTAACTGAAGCCTGCTTCTTTCTAAATGGTTGTCATGGCACTAACCTGGCTATCTTGACCTCACTTAAGGTCAATTCTGCAGCCTGAATTGGAATGTCAGAATGAAGGGCCCTGAATGACACACTAGCACTGCCATTTGTACAGGTTCTCCTTTCTGTCTTTGCTGGTGGTCTGTCAATTTCACCTCTTATATTGATTTGCAGTGGTACCATGATGTGAAACACAACATGCTCTTCAATAGGCCTTATTGTTCCCACTGCACTTGCTCATTTGCTTGTTACCTTGGCAGTGTGTCAGAGGTTTCCTACAGAACAGGAAAGAGAACTGGAAATATTTAATCACACTCTGGTTTCTTTGCTTAATGTCTGCTGTATCAGAAATAAGAGATGAAATAGATACAGGGCCATTTTATCCATCGGGCAAGATAGGTACAGAGCTTACCAACTTTTCAAGAACTTGTGGCAGTATTTAAGAACCAAAAGAAAAAAATAAGAATTATTGTCTCTAAAATGCAAAAACTGTAAAATTGAAATTAATAAAGAATTAAATACCCAGAAAATGTAACTTACTAAATATTAAATTTAAATACAAATTTCATTACATGTGAAACATTTTGTAGAGGTTAGATTTTTTCACTTCCCAAGAATTTCCAAATGTGCATAATGATTCCAGCAACAACAGTAATACATTAATGATAGCAGCAAAATTTTTTTTGAGAGGGGTGCTTTCTAACTTTTTATTTAAAAAATTTTCAAATTGAAAAAAATGAAAGAATAGTCCAATGAGTATCTGTATATCTTCTACTTAGATTACACAGCTGTTAACCTTTAAATAATTTTTTTAAGATCACTTATTATTCACAAAAATGCTCTAAGGTAATCTTTTTAACATCCCCACTCTACAGTTGAATAACATGAGGCACTGAGAGATTATGCGACTTTTCCTCAGTCACACAGCTGGTAAATGTCTGGTCTGGGGAGTTTCAAATTTAAATATTGGGCTTAGAGTCCATATTTATTAAACTCAATGCAAGAAATCATTCCTGTATTAAATGAATTATGCATAGCCAAATCCTTTCTAAATTATTTTACATCAAAATTATATTTAATGTAGGATGTAGGTAATTTTAATTTTAATATGATTTAGGGAGTAAAATCTTTGAATGTAAGTGTGTCTAGAAAGCTTTTTAAAAGGCTTTGGGAAAATAGATGGCAGTGCAGAAGCAGATGCCCTTGGCAGTGTGGCCAGGGGAGAGATGAGGAGCTAAGTAAGATACACAAAGATTTTGGACTCATTCCTGCATCTGTTGGGAGAGAGGAAGTTTCTCATTTTCTGAGGTGATTGAATACTTCTTATGAGTTTTCCATGCCACACACCCTAGTTTTCTGTAAAATTATGGAGCTGATACATCACTAATTTTTAGACTATAGAACTATAATTCTGGTTCTTTGATAGACAGTCAGGTAAACTGAGATTCCTGACCTAGCTCTGATTTCAGCCTGTCTCATTTCATTGTGCTGGCAATTCCAGGATTACAAAGTACACTGGAGCAGTGTCCTGATATAGCAGGAAAATCTCTGGCCCAGATTCAAACTGGGTTCCAGTCCCGGCTCTATGTTGAGTTAGTCCTCCTTATGCATTTTGGGCATGAGTGTCCTTCATTATATGTGATGATCTTTACCGTCAATATCAGTTCTAACATTCTATGATTTACTTTTGAAACACATATTAACTGGGCCATTTTGAAAACTTATAAACCAAGCATAATTTCCTTATATGCAAAGTAAAGTTGTTGAAAGAACAGCATATTGTCTCTTTGGCTATTCAGAATACTTTCAAATCTATTGATGCATCTCACTTTACCATCTTCACAGTCCTGGGCATATATTATCCCCAATGGACCAGTGAGAAAATGGAGACACTGTGCAATCAGGTGTTGACAATCCAGCTGGTAACAAAGACAAATCTAAAACCCAAGCCTCTGCCTCCCAGCTCACTTTCCATTCCAACAGGCATATTTACTTCTATGGCTTTATTTTCCTGAGAAAGTATAATTTTCCCAGCATTGGGTTGATAGTACACAAAATAGAAGGTGACCAATGAGATATAATTTGAGGGGCTTCCAGCAGGGCTCTTTGCCCAAAAGTAACACTCCTTACTTCTTTTGTTTTAGGGCATAATATGTCACAAATACAAATGCTCATTGAAGCCCTAGATAGGACTTTCATTCTAAATGAGAATGCAATTAAAGTGCTCACAGAGGTGGTGTATCCTAAGCAGAAAATGGCTTTTTGTTGGGAGGGGAGTGTTAGAAAGGTATAATTGGCCATGTTTAAACATTCTCTGGAAAAGGGCTTTAGGAAAGGGTCCTGGGGTGGTGAGGAGGGATGACAACCTGATTTGTCAGCAGTAAAAAGAATATGTGATGATACTGAAGGTGAGAAGCCAAAAATAGACTTTGCTTACTTCACAGATTTGCCTGGGGCCAGTTTTGACTTGTTCTTTTCACACAGTGCTTGCCCTTTCCAACCTTGAAAGTTTATGAGAGCCTGTAAGTTAATATAAGAAATATAAAAGTGATGATTTTCAAGGTCACAGATAATAGAGAAAGTTTATCTGTGCTTAAGCTGTTTGCCTCTATTGTCCCCCACTCTCATTCTTTGGAAGAGCATTTTCGAGTATGTCCCACTAACAGCCAATTCTACAACAAGCAGACAAAACTGGTATCTGTAACCATAAAAATCCGAGGAATGCTGGCTGTCATAGTTAACTCTAGGAGGTTAACAATGCACAAGTGCATATTACAAGTTCTGAGAAGTTTAGGTTTGTTTAACCCACTATTTCCCAGATGTATTTGCCCTTAGAATCGCTCTCTCTCTGTGTTTTGTAATGCTTAGTAGACCAAAAAGGTAGATGAAGCCTGGATCCTTTACACCATGGAGCGTCAAATCAGACTTGCAGTGCTTCCTGGCCTTTTGGAGGGCTTCATGCTACTAGGTCACCGGAAAAGAAGGTGGTTTTGGTGTTCACCAGGATGACTGACACTAACAATCAAAAGTAAATACTACTGCTGCTACATAATACAAATGGTGAGGAGCATGGATGGAACTCAGGGGATTCCTAATACAGCTATATCCAGTATTAATCAAAGACCATGCAGGGAATATCAACAAGGAGTCATGTCCCTCATAAACGAAGGTCTGGATTACTCCCATAGGTAAATAACTCCGGCTAGTTGAAGGCAAAGGTAACTTGGAACGTATGATGGAAAAGAACAAATAAATATTAAGTATGACTTTATGACCAGTTACAAAAATAGCAACTGGAGCATCACCCTTCATTTTCTTTCGTGCTGTGTTATATGCATATTTAACTATTTTAAATTCTTCTTTTTTTCTTTTAACCTTCCGCCATTACTATATTCAGGGTATGTTTTGTTGGTGAACTCTACAATTTAGATAAAAAAATATCAAAAAGGGATCATAATAGCATCAGAGGAGGAACGGATATCATACAGAGACCTGCATTTAGAGCTTGATGCATAACTGTTGAGACTTTTGACTAATCTGTTTTAGAAAGGCAGTGATTACATTTTCAGGTATACGACAAACAGTTACATTATATTCCAAAAACCCAAAATCAAACCCCTTGCCGTTGAGTTGACTCTGATGCTTAGCTACCCTATAGGACAGAGGAGAACTGACCCATAGGGTTTCTAAGGCTGTAAATCTTTCATGGAAGCAAACTGCCACATCTTTCTCCTGCTGGGCTGCTGCTGGTTGGAACTGCTGACCTTTCGGTTAGCAACCAAGCTCTTAACAGGTGTGCCACCAGGGCTCCTCCACCTTATGAAGCAGAGTCAATTTCTCACTACAGCCTTCCTTTCCTAGCCTCTTTTGCAGTTAGGGCATAGGTACTTGACCTAAACTCTGTCGACCAGATGACACCAATCCCAGACATGGAATTGGTAGAATCTCTTTTTTATATTAGCAGCCTAAGAAATGCTTTGGGAAATGATGCTTTAGTGTATCATGGGTATAATAAAAATAGAATACTTTAAATCTTTGTCTATGTTTAGCTAATATATAATTGTCCAAATTGTGCTTCGGTCTTCTGTAACTTTTTGAGTTTATTTGGAATTCAGTTTTTGTTTCAGTTAATGATTTTTATTATCTAAGGACTTGTAACACCCTTTTCACTAATTTCCAAAACTAAGTACAAAAGTTGTCAGTTCTCTTTTAATTAAAAAATTCTCATCAACTCTAGGATTAAAAAAAAAAAGTTAAATTTGCTTTTGTTGATATAACAACACTAGCAGTAATTTTAGTCCTTAACAAAATCTTTCTTCTCCCTCCTGTTCTAGGTGATTAAAGATAAATCATTAAATAGATATATAATTAGTAGAGAATTCCAGTAACACTAAAGACACTAAAGTCTAGGAATGATATACATTGCCAGTATTGCAGGCAAGGTGGTTAAAAATAAATTTGCTTCCTTTTGCTGAAAAAAGATTTTGATCATCTACCTAGGCAGGAGATGGTTTTTGGTCAGGAACAGTCAGCTCCTGTCTCTGCTTTTACCATTGGATATTCCATTTTATTAGAAAGTTCACTGGATTGCAGGGCTTCACACTGGTTTGAACAGGTTCAGTCATGGCTGATGAAGTGAAACCAGAACAGACCCAAATTTTTAGAATTTAGGTGACCTAGAACGATAACCGGAAAGGGAAAAATTATGGGTTGAAGCCCTGGAATGAGAGACTCAGAAGAGGCTTAGTGAGCCCTTTCAGAAGCCTGATGTGTGAGACTGAATTACCGGCAGCACTGTGGAGAGCGACACACATTCAAAGCAGCACGATACGCCGCCATCTTTAAGCAGGGCACCGCTATCTCCGGCTCTCTAAAAATTCCATAGGCAAGAGATGTAGTTGTTATGCGATGCATATGCTGCCCTTGTTTTCTAAGAGGGAGATTAAATTTCTAGCAGGGCTTCAGCGACCCATAATTTTTCCCATTCCGGTTATGGTTCTGGTTCACCCAAATTTTAAAAATTCAAGTCTACTTCAGTTTCCCTTCCTCCGCCATGACTGAACTGGGAAGAACCGGTTTGAAGCCTTGCTGGATGAGAATGAGGAGCTCTGAGTTTAATTTTTGGCCTCTCACGAAGTAGCCGTGTCATCTAAATTATGCAGCTTCTCACTGGGGTTTTCACTTTTATTTATTATTTTTACAGTTTTATCATAAGGCACATAACTAATAAGGTTTTGGAATGTGTTTGTAAAAGTTATTAACTTTTATATCACTTAGGGCCCATTTACTGCAATTACTATTATTGAAACATATTATACTATAGTTCATAAATTATTTAATGCAAATAAACTCTTGGGCAAGATACAAATGAACAAAGCAGAATTTATCTGGAATAATACAAGTAATGATTGGAAAGCTTCAGAAAGGCATATTATTCATCTTCTTCTACAAAATTGGGCTCAGATTTGGTACAAATTAATCTGATCCTTCTTTCTGTTATAACTCAGTCTTCCAGAAAAGCTATACTGCCTATTCACGTGCTCTCTTGTGATGTCATCCAGATCCAAGTCTATAATTACCATCTACAAGCTGATTATTACCAATAAGCATTTCTAGTTCTAAGCACTCCCTGAGGTGTAGACTCATAAATCCAATTCCTCCATCCCAAGTTTTTCCATCTTAGTATGAGGCACGTAAACTTTTCCAAAATCTAAAATGTATCCTTAATTAATCTCATTTTCTCACTTCTACACATAAAGTTCATTAACAAATCTAACTTTTCAGTTTCTCATTATCTCCAGTGCTACTACATCAATCCATGTCACTATCCTGTCTCTTGTGGACTATAGCTATAGATCACTAACTGTTGCACTGCTTCCCTCTTCCCTCTTTAATACATTCTCCATATAGCAAATAGAATGTTTTTTTAAAAAACATGAAGTAGATCATTTTGCCATTCTGTTTCAAACCCTCCAATGGCTTCCCATTGTACTTAGGAGCAAAGTTAAATTCTTAATCAAAAAGCCTTGCTTCATCTGGTCCCTGTCTACCCCTCCAACCCTATGTTTTTAAGTCTTCTTCCTCACTGGTGCTCAAAAATCCCAAATAATTCAGTTCAGTAATGACTTTGTTTTAGTGATGGAAAAAGAAAAAAAAAAACTCCTTGTCATGTGTTTTTACTATGGTATCATCAATGGCTTCAGTACCTGCAGTACAAAGGTAACTCTTGACAATTTGGCATTCACTTCTGAAAAAAAATCTGTAGAACATTCTATTTACAATGTTTATTTTGACTTTCTCAGTTCAAACATAAAAGAAGGAAAAAAACAAAAACTAACAAAGCAACAAACACACGTACTAAAAATATTTAAACTGCCACTAATGTAAAATGCACAAAAAGTACCTTCTAAATCTACAACAAGAATCTTATCTTTAACTCTTAATATGCTCAATTCAATTAAAGCAATCAGATATAAATGTTTTGGAGTACAATATTAATACAACATAATATATGTTGCAAAACTTATTAAGAGATTTATAAAAAATTTGATGAAAGAAGGAAACTATCTGTTATGAATTGAATTGTGTCCCCTAAAAATGTACACTAAAATCCTGGCTCCTATGCCTGTAACTTGCTCTTGAACATTGAGTAGCTAAAGCAAAAGGAAGAAATAATGAAGTAAAAGAACTGAACAGAAGATTTCAAAGGGTGGCTCAAGAAGACCAAGTAAAGTATTATAATGACATGTGCAAAGAGCTGGAGATAGAAAACCAAAAGGGAAGAACACGCTCAGCATTTCTCAAGCTGAAGGAACTGAAGCAAAAACTCAAGTCTCGAGTTGCAATTAATGAAGGATTCTATGGGGAAAATATTAAATGACACAGGAAGCATCAAAAGAAGATGGAAGGAATACAGAGTCACTATACCAAAAAGAATTGGTGGACATTCAACCATTTCAAGAGGTAGCATATGATCAGGAACCGATGATACTGAAGGAAGAAGTCCAAGCTGCACTAAAGGCATTGGCAAATAACAAGGCTCGGGAATTGACAGAATATCAATTGAGATGTTTCAACAAAGAGATGCAGTGCTAGAAGTGCTCACTCGTCTATGCCAAGGAATCTGGAAGACAGCTATCCGGCCAACCGACTGGAAGACATCCATATTTATGCCTATTCCCAAGAAAGGTGATCCAACCGAATGCGGAAATGATCAAACAAATCATTAATATTACACACAAGTAAAATTTTTCTGAAGATCATTCAAAAGCAGCTGCAGCAGTATATCAACAGGGAACTACAAGAAATTCAGACCCAATTCAGAAGAGGACGTGGAACCAGGGATATCTTTGCTGATGTCAGGTGGATACTGGCTGAAAACAGAGAATACCAGAAAGATGTTTACCTGTGTTTTATTGACTATGCAAAGGCATTCGACTGTGTGGATCATAACAAATTGTGGATAACATTGTGAAGAATGGGAATTCCAGAACACTTAATTGTGCTCGTGAGGAACCTGTATATAGATCAAGCAGAAGTTGTTTGGACAGAACAAGGGGATACTGCGTGGTTTAAAGTCACGAAAGGTGTGTATCAGGTTCTGACTCATAGCGATCCTTTCACCATACCTATTCAATGTATGCTGAGCAAATAATCAGAGAAGCTGGACTATATGAAGAAGAACGGGGCATCAGGATTGGAGGAAGACTCATTTAACAACCTGCATCATGCAGATGACACAAAACCTTGTTTGTGGAAAGTGAAGAGGACTTGAAGCACTTACTGATGAAGATCAAAGACCACAGCCTTCAGTATGGATTACACCTCAACATAAAGAAA